>NC_143023.1:89312866-89471866 GCF_057628025.1 Oncorhynchus mykiss
CAAAAATTTCTAAAAACGCATTTTTGCTTTGTCATTATGGGGTATTGTATGTAGATTGATGAGGTGGGTAAATAATTATAATCCATTTTAGAGTAAAGCTGTAACGTAACAAGAAAAAGTGAAGGGGGCTGAATACTTTCCAAATGTGCTGTATATCAATACATTTTGAAATGTTGACCCTATTTATAGAAATACCCATATACAGTATCCATTGGTTGTCTGAAGTACCCGTGGGTAGTAATCAAACTTGTCATGGAAAACATAAAGGCCCGTTGGCTATGTTGGCTTAGTTATACTGTAGATGCAGTATGGATCTGTGTTGTCTTTCTCAAGCTTTGTTTAAAGCTCTCTTTGTATTGTCATTTTATATATAGCTAAATCTGTCATTTTCCACAGATGTTGTTCTGTAATGAGCAACCTTACCTAAGGCCTGAAGAGTTGTGTTAGCTCCCCAAGATAATACCTAGACTTTAACTCAGTAGGCTAAAACAATCCTGTGGTGTGCAAGAGAACCGGCTTTCTAGGGGTAGCCTGTCATGATGATGATTGTACCATCCCATTACCAAGCAGCACTAACTACATGTATTTGTAGGGAATTTATTAAATGAGCCTATATCCTGTATTATGTCAAACAAATTAAGCCTGACTTTGAGATATCCTGAGCCTTTATGTTCAGAGTGACCTCTGCACCTTGTCATCTTTTCCCTATGTAGAGCACTACACTTGACCAGACTCCTATGGGCCCCGGTCAAAAGTAGTGCACTATAAATGGAATAGGGTCTCATTTGGAACACAGCCAAAAAGACAAACCAATTTCCTAATGATCAATCGCTGCTCTGTTGTCTTCAAATTATGCTGACAGATAAATGTGCTTCTTTCCAAAGGAATCAAAAGCATGACATGTGTTCCTTTCATTTGGATTCCATTTTGAAGAGCCTGGCTAATAAAATTAGCATCTGATGAATAGTTGTTGTTGGAAGAAAACAGATGTTTATCAGAGGAAGACTCTTTAAAAAAAAGATAAAACAAATGAAGCTAACTTTTGGGTGGTTTGGTGGAGCAGATTTGGTCATATTGAGACACTGTAAGGAGTCTGAGAACAGTATAGAAACTACTGTGTTTTGAATGATATTTGTAACTTACCATAATGATCAAGATAAATGAATCTATGTGTCTGTTGTGGTCAAGAAATAAACGTATATTGAAAAGAAATATCAGCCACCATGCTACGAACCTTAAAAACATATTTGACAGTGGAACATTACCGTAGGTCTAAGTCATGTTCTAATAATTGGTGCTACACATGTGTAGAGACACAGTGAAACAATCCTCATTTTTCACCTCATCAGAACCACACTCCATTGTCTCGACCAATTTTCAGTCACAAGCTAATTTTGATAAGTCTCAGATAAGATAACAGAGGGGGAATTTGTTTTTTTAAACCAGCTTCCCTCAAACCAGAAAATCAACACATTCAAAGAGCATATTTTAGTTGTGGAGCCGTATTGTACTGATACTGAATCAGCCAGGCAATTTATTCATTGTTTGACAAAAATGATTCCGAAATTTGCCAGAGGAGAAAGAGTAATATAATAGAGAGAAAAAACTATAGTATGGAAATGAATTGCAATCAGCCTCATTTTCATATCTAAAATCAGAATATTAGCAAGGTATATAGCCTTTAGCATAGCTCCATGACCTTGACCCTATATAACAATACTGTATGTCTCATCAAACCAATACTATACTATGGATCCAATAAAATATATTGTTAAAGCCCACTAGGTGATTTGTACAGCCCTTTTTGGTCATTTAAATTAATTACATACTCATTGATTATCAAATTCAGGAGTGGGGCTTTAAGGGTAAAAAATATTCAGAAACTGGTCTCTAACAGCAGCATGTTCTGATGATAATTAGTAAGGTCTTCATATCGCATTTCCCCACTGCGTCCAGTGAACATAACTAAGATATACAGCTAAACCAGCGCAGTGACTCTGCCTCATTTTACATTGAGCTGCCAGCATGTGCAACATTATCTTCACATAAAGCTGATAAATCATACACAGTCTAATTCATCATGACATGAGAGGGACAGAGAGAGAGGGGGAGAGAGAAGGAGACAGAGACAGAAAGAGAGATAGACAGTGGGGGAGAGAGAGAGGGTTGGAGAGTGAGAGAGAGGACAATGAGAGAAGAACGAGAGAGAAAGAGAGAGAGACAGACAGACAGAGACAGAGATGTTGAGAAAGAGATGAGCGTATTACTCCGGCTCTCTGAAATGATAATGAATGAGAAACAGGAAGGGGTTTGACTCACATCATAACGTAAATGCTGAAATGTAAATAACGCTGTGATGATCTCTGTGGTGCCATAAGGTTCCTTCATGGGACATTAGCCACCGCTCCTCTAACAGGGCCAGTAGGGCTCACAGGAGACTCATTTATATGTCAATAGACATCTGGGTGGAGTGATAACAAATGGCTATTAACACAGCAGGCTTTAAATATGGCTTCTATGAGCTGGGGTTACAGCTCTGATTGATGTACTGGGAAATGTGTGACCGAAACACAAACAGTAGGTGTAACTCAACTGTATGTGACCAAAGCCAACAGTGCTAATGTTATTGTAACTATGGTATTATGTGACCAAAACGAATAGTACCTCTGTGTAATGTACAGCACCCAATGTCACAGGAAGGACAAAAAGATCATCAAGGACAACAACCACCGGAGCCACTGCACGTTCACCCCGCTACCATCCAGAAGGCGAGGTCAGTGCAGGTGCATCAAAGCGGGGACCGAGAAACTGAAAAACAGCTTCTATCTCCAGGCCATCAGACTGTTAAACAGCCATCGCTAACACAGAGAGGCTGCTGCCTACACACAGACTTGAAAGCATTGGCCACATTAATAAATGGATCACTAGTCACTTTAATAATGCCACTTTAATAATGTTTACATATCTTGCATTACTCATCTCATATGTATATAGTCTATTCTATACTATGCCGCTCTATCATATATACTGTATTTTATACCATCTTGCCTGTGTCGCTCTGTCCTTGCTCCACCATATATTTATTTATATGTATATATTCTTAATTCATTCCTTTACCCGATTTGTGTGTATTAGGCAGTTGTTGTGGAATTGTTAGATTACATCATAGATATTGCTGCTCTGTCGGAACTAGAAGCACAAGCATTTCGCTACACTCGCAATAACATTTGCTAACCATGTATATGTGCCCAATAAAATTTGATTCGATTTGATTTGTATGACACGGCCGAAACAGAACAGTGACCACTGTGTGAGCACAGTTAAAATAAGTGCTGTCATTCTCATTGCTATGTGACAATAGAAGGATAATTCAACCATAGGTGACCACAGCTGGGGGAATAACAGCCACTATAGCAGATATGATATAAAAAAAAGTTTTAAATAAATAAAGACAACACCAACAAACAAAACAATGGAAGCTAGCACATATAACAAAGCAACATGGAACAGACTAGCATAGCAGAGTAAACGGTCCTGAAGGAGCTCTCGATGGATAGCCTGTCTTCTCTCTTTCTCATCAACGCAGCACAATCCCTTTGTGGCACATTTATTTCTTTATCTAATAGAAAGTAATGATACAGACTGTGTCTCCGGCCCTCTTTGACAGGACCCCAGGCCTCCAGAGGGGAAACACACAAACACAATAAGCATAAATGCATAAATGTCAGGCAGCGCAGCTCTTTTTGGCTGCTGAGAATGATGGCTAGCTTGTTGCTTATCAGAGCCCTATAAATCTCCATGGCTGGGTGAGAGATGGGAACAGTTATCACCTCATGGCAGAGACGATGTGAATGGTGCCTGACAAAGTAGAGCATCTCCTCCAATGATTTATTGTTGGGGGGGGTATTTAGCAAGACAAGAATTAAGGAAATGGGGAAAAATAAAGAAATGAATGGAATTGTGAAGGAAAGAGATAGGGGTAGAGAGAGGGAAGAGGGGGAATTATTGGTTTGGAAGTAAACAGAGATGCCCAGAAGTATTCAAGAGTGTTGGACTGGGACAACATGATAAAGTGCAAACTCTTCAAAGTTAGAACGGTTTACACTAGTAAATGGCTAATTGTTCAGCTACCTATTGTAATCCAAAGATGGGTCACCAGCAATACGACTTGCTAATATACCAGGAAACAAATCTGACATGAAGATGACCTGAAACTACATATCATGGGATGGCAGGTTTACTACTTTATCATGAAAGTCGTGACTCAATGATTCAAACAAGTATAAAGAAAGTGTTAACTCTTGGAATATCATGGGTAGCTATATCCATTGCCATGATGCAGTTCATAAGCTTGGACTGGCTGGGTCGACCAGAAAATGATTAGGCCAATACGCCTATATGAGAGCATACTGTAGCCTACTGTGGAAGTTAATATTATATGGTGGCAGTGCTCAGCTCCTGTCACAACACTGACTTACTGAAGTAGCCTTTTCTCAGCTGTCTCCTGGCTGGTGAAGTTATATGGAGGCCTGTGCTCCGGCTCCACCACACTCATCATTGCCACTACAGGGACAGGAACTGACTACGTTGGGGAACACAGTGAAATATAATTAGGACTGTCGCACTCACACAGCACAGAGTCTTCACACTCCATTGATCATTATCTGGCTTCAAATCGACTGAAGCATTTTAGTTCTGGCAACAGGAGGAGGGGAGCGCATCACAGACTTATTGCACAGATAAATTATTAATGTGTCGTTATACAGTACATCCAGAGGAAACTTACAGTGATTTCATTTCTATAAATAAGTGGTAGCCAGTAAAGACAGAATACCAAACGGTCTGTTATTCCCTCCAGATAGGGAAGAATTATGCCTGGATGTAAAGGCTACAGTAGCCTAGTTCATTATAGCCTCAAAACAAACACAATGTGTGCTCAGCTCAGTTTGAGAGGGAGAGAGAAGGTAAAAAGGAAGCTGTCACATTCTGCTAATAAAATGGTTGATTTGTTTGTTTTCTCTGCCATCACACCTCAAATGTCACGTCCAGCCAAACACCGGCTTCTCATTAGCTGAGCTAATTAACTTTGCAACTGTCAAACTAACAGACGCTAACGAAACTGACGGCGGGAAAAGAGGCGGTTGAAGGGTGCTTATAACTCAAGAGGCTAACAACAGCTGACACGACGCTCCCTTGGATGCCGGGAAGAAAAAAGGGAAATGTTGACATCAAATCGAGTTATCTCCGAGAGGAAAGGGAGAAAGGTTTGAGGATGGAGAGAGAGGGAGAGATAGACAGAAAGAGAGAAAGAGAGAAAGCAAGCCAAGGCAATCTCATCTTTAATGCTGGGTTATTGGCACCAGGCAGAGTAGGCTTTGTTCCCGCTGTTTGCTCTGGCTTTGAGTCCGTGCCTCTTCACGGTCCCTCTGTCGGAGCCAGTAAAGAGGCTGTGAGTGACTCTCAATCTAATGATGAATAGTGCCCCGGGAAGCAGCGGGAGATTACTCCCCTGAGAACCTGAAAGCCACGGCCGCTGTGATTTATGACATATTTATCTGCCGCTATCTGAGGTGGCTGTCATCGGCCGGGAGAGTGAAGGAGGAGATGAGGGGATGACGGGCCGGGAGAGAATTATGCAGCTATAATTGTCAATCATGGGCAGGATTGAGCGGTGAGCGCTAGCTGTTTTCATAACAGAGGTGCATAAAGCTGTCTCGGAGGGCAGGGGGGACTCTTAAACGAGAATGATTTCCACGTTATATATATTTATATATTTATATATAGCATTACACTTAGATATCTTCTCCTCCTCAAATTATAATTATATCCACATTATTCTTCACCCAGTCACCCACTGAGGTGATCACTTTAGTGTGTAAGGCCTCTGCCCATGGCAATCTACAGCCCCAACATTTACTATGGAACTGAGCAAATATGTGCAGATCTCATCCATCATTCATATGTAGTGAGCTAAGTGTTTGGATTGTTTGCTTTTGTCTGCTTCAAGTGGCGCAAAACTCCCCCAAAGTGTCATTTGTCATTTTCCATGTTTGTAAACAGTTAATAGGCTTATATATCTGTATTTTATTTATAGATGCTTCGTAGATCATTTTTGACATTCACTGTACTTACTCTTTTATTTACTTTATGTATGAAACCATACAATAAAAATGTTTATACGTCCCCTTTAATTGCACCTCTTAACACAGCTGAATTTCTCTGTCTCAGTCTATTCAGGCATAAATACGGGGATCAAATATTTATGGGATGTGGAAATAAAGCTTTTCAACTCTGAGTAAAAAGTAAAAAGCCACATTGATTTGGACAGCCTCCTCCTTGCACCGCTCGGAATGGTTTGGTTGTTCAGTGCGGTAAGCAGCAGCTCAGCTGCCAGAGAGAGTGAGATCCCAGGACTGCCAATGAGCCTGATTACTGTGTGTGCAGTCAAGTAGAAAACTCATTAAACAACGTATAAGCCCCTTAATCAAATCAATAGCCAAAGCAACTCCAAACTGAGTAAAGCCTCAGTCTTTTCTCATTTAATTATGAGTAGAAAGTCAGAGCTGGGATTTGTGTTAGAAAAAAACAAGATGATTTTTGTCTCTTTGGTTTAGCAGTAGGCCTAATGTTCTTGAGCAAAGGTGCATGGTTGTTGAGTATTAAATATACAAAAGTAATGGCATTGTTATGACTGGCAACGCCACTTCTTTTTGATTTTGTTATTCATTTTGTAGAATTTATTTATGTATGATACAAACTCTAATATGTGTGTGTTCGAGAGAACATGCTTGCGAACATGTCTCTGTGTGCCTCTAGGTGTGTGTGTGTGTGTGTGTGTGTGTGTCTAGTGTGTGTCTAGTAAAGTGCTGATGGACTGGGGAACTGGTGCGGGTAATTAACTCACTGAATGTGCAGATGTTTCTGAGGACTCATGGTGTTAGCACGCACGCACGCACGCACGCACGCACGCACGCGCGCGCACACACACACACACACACACACACACACACACACACACACACACACACACACACACACACACACACACACACACACACACACACACACACACACACACACACACACACACACACACACACACACACACACACACACACACACACACACACACACCAGCATCTGCCTAAGCACCTTCCTGAGCATGAGGAGCTCAATCTTTTCCACTTGACAGCAGTGCAAGTGAAGCCATTTAGTGGCAGCTGGTTCGGCATGGCCAGGAGTAGATGGGTTGGAAAACCCTGTGTGCTTTAATTAATTGAGGGGAGATTACATGGTCTTCCAACCATGTAGTTTGTCATCAGAATCCATTACACATTGATATTAGACGTTTCTCCACAGTGTCAACAGCACTTTAGAGGGCAGCTGAAGTTTAAGAAGTGTGAAGGAAGTTTTCTGCTGAGACCTGATTATAGTGGTAAATGACATTATGCAAAAAAGAGATCAGTGACAATCTAAATTGTCTTGTCAATTACAGCCATTGTCACAGAATTTGCTGTAAAATAACATGATGTGTTCAGACATATTCTAGCACTTAAATGGAAACAGATGACTTGAAAAATCCAGATTATCCAAGACCTCTACAAGTATTGTTTAAGTTTGACAAGCATTTCTGAATCTTCACCCTCACCTGAATTGTGGAGAGTTCACTATTCCGCATAGTGATTTAACTTCATAGCTTCCAAAGGTCTCTCCTCATCTCATAGTTAAATCCATAACCACTGTTGTTTACATTGATGACCTGTCAGCTGCAGGCACAATTTAATGACCAGCAAGACTGCACTTATTCTGCACCACTTTACTCAAAGCACTCTTAAAGACCTCTCCTATGGGTTATTATTGTCTCTGTCAATGATAGCATTTTTTACTTGCTACGTTTGTAAATCTCTGACTGCATTGCTGGGGGAGATTGAGTCCGTTTAACACCCACAGTCTGGAGACAGACCTCATAATGGCAGACTGTAAATAAAACATAAAGCTTTCGTTCCAAATGGCTCCCTATTCCCTAAATAGTGCTCTACTTTTGACCTGAGCCCCTTGGGCCCTGGTCAAAGGTAGTGTACAATAAAGGGAATAGGGTGCCATTTGGGATGGAGACCAATTATGAGCTCTCTGAGGTGGAATCTGCCCATTATAATCACATCAAGTGTTTGTTTACTGGAACAATGGGGCAGAATGTTAGAATGTTCCATTACCTTCTGGAACTGAGGAGATAATAATTACAGGTACAGAATCTATCTTCCTCTCTGTTGGTCTTGTTTCTTACACTTGGCACTTCCAAAACGAGGAAGCAAAGATGTCTTTGACTTTATCTCTCTAGAAGCTCCCGACTGTATGGCCTCTTCTAAATCTTCTGAAATACCTCAGTGTCTCTGTGACAGGGAAGAGAGAGAGCTGGGAGAGACAGAAGGGCAAAAGGCGGTTGACAGCAAAAGCATAGTAAATATTTACCATCTGTCTGTTCCTTTTTGAGTATAATTCAAAATAAGCTGTGCTCTTTGACAGTATTTTTCATGGAGGAGCCAATTCAGTAGGGAGCGTTTTAACCATTTCAAAGTTTAAATGTCTACATTTTTTTACATTTTAATTGCTACACTCATCTACTTAAAACAACATTCAATGATCCCCCAGAGACCAGAATAAAAACATTGTTTTAACCGTGACATTTCTTTCAAGAGTTTTTGAGTTTGAGTTCAGACTCAAAAAGGAATAGTTTACAAATGAAAAAGCACAAGTGACACATTGACTTCATTTTTTACGTTAAAAGGGATTTTTTAATTTTTTAAATGACAAACGATCCATCTTTCTTTTAGTGGAAATTAGAATATGTCAGTCTCAGAATGATCTCATCTGATTAATTTACAATTAATGACATTTAGCAAACGCTGTTATCCATAAATGTGATGATTCATGATTTATGAAACACTGTCAGAACCCCCAACAATGATACCTGATTGAATCTGAATATGTGGGAATAATTTAAAATCAATGTCAATTCATGTTGCCTTCCTCGTCTCTGACATTTTTTGTCATAGTGGGATTATTATTGCATATCAACTTTATTGGACATCTATTAAGAGTAACCTCTATTCTTCTAATAATACCAACGGACATTATTGGCCAATAATCCCTTTGACAAATGAAACAGGATTAGTTGAGATTAACACCTTGGCATTTGTTCTATGAACAACAGCTGCAATATGATAGCTGTGACCACAATGACATTGTTTTGGGTAAAATTACATGTGTATCCCAAAATATGCACTACTGTCTAGACAGTCAACATTTAATTGAAAGTCACATGCATGAGATGGACTGATTTTCAGTTTTTCTTTACTGTATAAAGGACTTTGAGCTCAAATAGACAGGGATCCAACGGTGGAGAGGATGGGTGACAAACAATAATAGGACCCGTAAAAACACAGGACCCATAAAAACACAGGAACCATAAAAACACAGGTCTTTGGACCAATATTTAAAGGCCTTGACCATCCTGAGAACCCTGAGTGCCAACAGCATCAAAGATGCTCTCCCGCCAGATCCACCAGTATAGTCCTAATTACCCCTTAGCCTTCTGCCACCATCTTCCCCACCTGCAGGGTCAGACGAACAGACAACAAACAATACCTCCTCATTCCCTGGCCGTCTGCCAGGGGCGGCGTTAAAATGGAGTAGAGACGTACGGCAGCTGATAAAAAGCATAAGCCAGTGTGAGTGGACTGTGATTGGAGATGAAGGGATAAGAGAGCTACAGATGTATGATCTTAATTTGATCACTCTTTTCCTTCACAGCAAGAAATGCAAACTAAATCTATCAACCCCTACCAAAATGTCCATGAATTATAATCCACATAATAATTCACATTTCCTGTTGCTGCAGGATTATTTTCCTGTTGGAGCATACTAGCCCAAATTAAGATCCTACATCTGTATTAATTTGCCCCCTTGAGATATAACTAAGAGGGGAAATGCAGTCCCCCTGTAGTCTAAAATAGAGAGGCGTTGAGTGGTTAAGTGGGTGGTGGTAGTAGGTCTACTGTAGTCTAGGCAGTCACAGCGGTTGAATGTGTGCTAAAGTCAGTGCAAGCCGTTTCATTCTGTCTCTTGCTCTTCAGTAAATCTCAGTTGATTAAACGTTGTTATCGGAGGACAACTGAGTCCCACCGTCATAATTAAAGAATAACAGCGTGCGACATTCTGAGAAGGCAAATGGTGTCATATGCTCTCCAGACCAGCTGCCTGCCAGCGCAAACATCCGACCGACACTTATCTGGTTAGGATTTATTGAGCTAAGGCTGAGCTGAGCTGGGTCCTGGAATCTATGGTTAACTGCCTTATAAAACCAGACAAGCCCCTCTCACATTAAGACTGAGCCCAGGGCTGTTTAAGAACACTACCTCGGTCTGCTGGCGATTAAAGTTCCTCACAGTCATTCATTAATTCACGAGGGATGGGCGGTTATTGTCAGTTCCAGACAATTGGAATTAGGCATGAGATTTAGAATGCATGCAGCAGATTACGTTTAGCTGATCCATCAGTTAAGTGATGGTGTGATGGTGTAATGTGCAAATGGGGATGCAGCTGTTAGTCTGCTATCAATACAGGTCAGGTGTCCTGTACTCTGAAATGGCACACACAGACATCCGCAAACAGCAGAGACAACAACACACAACACAACTACAACTCAGACGTCAACAAGTCAGTTTGTGAAATTGCTGTGTTAGCTCCAGTTCCTGATATGTAGACCTTGTGATTCCTTCTAAAACAGTAGATTTAGCTAGAATGCATGCATTGGAATCTTTGATTTGGCAAGACCTGCACAGGGGTTTCTGGTGGGTTGTTGTCCCCCCGGGTCTCGTCAGAAATGCCACACTCATACTATACTGCTCAGGTAGAAGACAACAATATTGATGTCCCTGAACTCTAATGAATGTCTCTTGTCTTGTCCTGTCCCAGAAAACAAGATTGACATCACAGAACTCTCCACTCTTAGAAGAAAAGCTTCCAAAAGGTTTCTTCAGCTGTCCCCATAGGAGAACCCTTTTTGGTTCTGCATAGAACACTTTTGGGTTCAAATAGAACCCTATCTGGAAAGAGTCCTACATGGAACCAAAAATGGTTCTACCTGGAACCAAAAAGTGTTCTTCAAAGGGTTATCCTATGGGGACAGCCAAATAACCATTTTAGGTTCTAGATAGTAATGAATGTCTCTTGTCTTGTCGTTTTCCCTTGTCAGTAAAGTACGGTGTTTACATTACCATAGGGAATTAGTACCATATCCTAATGGGAATTTGTGTATGCATGTGTTCCTGGCTGTGCAAAGTTGAAAATAAATAAATACATGGAAACCCACCCAGACTGGCCAAGGGTAATTATCAAAGGGAGAATCTCATTCAGTCCGCGACCGACAGATATCTCATCTCATTACATGATCAAACCACATATGGGCCAAAGCCAGCGTTACATAGCCCCACTACGACACTGTAGCCTGAACTTCCAGCCAGCTGGCGTGTTCCTCTGTTCAATTAATGATGTTCAGAGCTGCAGCCTAGCAGGTGAAAATGTGCCGCTACAATTATTCAGACCGACGCTGGAATAACAACCAGGCAGCCCACCAAATGGTGCTGTCAGCCCCCGGGTTTAATTGCCTTGGCACCGGTGCCAGCTATAATCACCTGTCAATGCAAACAACGGCTGCATCTGTTTACACGTCTGTCAGAGGTGCCAGAATGCGCTGGCCTTCGGGACGAGACAGCTTTCACGGAAGATCGCGACCCAGACACAAAAGGTCACGGACCCTCCTGCTTTAGAAGTCATTCACCCAGCAGGAAGAAAGGCACTCAGAAGGAAGAGGACCAGTGGTGGTGGATGAGAAATGACGCCCCCGTAAATGTTACGGTGCTCTTGAATGATGAAGTTTTCTTGGATGGAAACATAGAATTCTTGTGAACTATTACAGATGATGTGCAGTTTCTGCACAAGACGTGCCATTTAATGAATAACTTTCTACCCTGATGTGTGATATGTGTGTGTGTGTGTGTGTGTGTGTGTGTGTGTGTGTGTGTGTGTGTGTGTGTGTATTCTGGTTGCAGAAGAACCAATATACAGTCTTAGAAAAAAAGGTGCTATCTAGAACCTGAAAGGGTTCATCGGCTGTCCCCATAGGAGAACCCTTTGAAGAACCATTTTTGGTTCCAAAAAGAACCCTTTTGGTTTCAGGTAGAACCCTTTTGGGTTCCATATAGAACCCTCCGTGGAAAGGGTTCTACATGGAACCTAAAAGGGTTCTACCTGGAACCAAAAAGGGTCTACCTGGAACAAAAAAGGGTTATTTTTGGAACAAAAAATGGTTCTTCAAAGGGTTCTCCTATGGGGATAGCCGATGAACCCTTTCAGGTTCTAGATAGCACCTTTTTTTCTAAGACTGTATATTGGTTCTGCATATTGAATCATCTGATTCTACCTGGAACAAAAGGGGTTCTCCTATGGGACACCCAAAAAAACCTTTCGGAACCCTTTTTCTGAGAGTGTAGGCCCAGCCATCCCAACTGAGTATTTTGACAGCCAGACCCTATCCCCCCTTCAGCCACCAACCCTTCAGCCACCATAGGTCACCCCATCCCTATTCCCCCCAACCCCCAGGTCTGACCCCCACCACTAGGCCCAGCGCCTCCACAGAAATGGCCACTGACAGGAGCAGCTGGGTCTCCCCTCGCCAGATTGATGAATTTTTCATAACGGCTTTCTTTCCCCAAGTCACCGTTCACCTTCAGCATAATTTATTACCTGCTCAGGAGCCTTGAACAGACAATATGCTTGAAGTGAACTGGAACAGTGTGGTGGATTATAACCAGTCCCTAACAACAGAGGCATGTAAATTCTTTACACTGTCATATCTACTGATACTATATATTCTAGCGCATAAACAAAAACTCATCACAAACATATATTTATCTCAACAAGACTTTACTATCAACCAAAGGCTACAGTATCATACTGTTTGCTTGTATGTTGTATCTGAATAACGGGGGCCCTTGTGGTTGTAAAATATATCATTTCCAAGTAAGGATGCATATGGTGGCAGTCTGACAACTCCACACTGACACTACATATACTTAACCTCTCTGCAGCTTTGAGCATACCGACAAGCACTCAACGCAGTACATTAACATTAGCATTGACATTGACCTTAACCTCCTCTTCCTCACCATTTAAACAGCCTGGTCAATAACCAGCTGTAATTAGTGTTCAGGGCAGACTGGGCTACATCCCAAATGGCACCCTATTACCGATAGTGCACTACTTCTTACCAGAATAGGGAATAGGGTGCAATTTTGGATTCAGGCTGGGTCTGCTGCACTGTGCTCAACTGTCTTGGGAGTGTAGTGTCAGACAATGAAGCTTCTCATTAAAGTCATTGGATATGCACACAACAGTCACTTTTTGACTTGGTTATGCAGGCAAGCCCAAGAACATGTTGTCAGTTGCCACACCATCAGGAGATAATTGTGAAAATAGATGATTAGATCGCTTTATTGTGATATCAAAAATCAACATCTTTAATATCAATATAAAACTGCTGCATTTCTACAACTATGTGACTGTATTGTTTACTGGTTAAGTCTCTTGTGGCAGCAGAGAATACTTTGACGATGTTAAAAATCAACTCTTGAAATTTCCCTGTTCCATAAACAGAACAAAAATATTAGATTAGTGACACTTTAATATATACAAGCTATTCTAAGAAACCTCTGTGGTGTCAAATCAAAGATTAATTCATGTGTGTAAACACCACATCAGACACAGCAACGGACACAGTCTGATCCAGTAATCAGTCATTAACAAGAACAGACAGTGGGTGCGTCCCTATGGGCCCTGGTCAAAAGTAGTGCACTATGTAGGGAATAGGGTGCCATTTGGTATGCACACACTTTGACTCATGGACTACTTAAGCAATAGGGTCCGAGGAGGTGAGGTATATGGCCAATAACCCAGCTAAGGGGCTGATCGTAGGCACCACGCAAAGCCTTATTGGTATTATAAACTGGTTACCAACATAATTAGAACAGTAAACAAGTCATTTTGCGTCATACCTGTGGTATATTGTCTGATCCAGGACCCAGACATCCCGGTTTATAATAAGTGATAATTAACGTATTGCTAACTTAAAGGGGACATTCATCTTAAACCTAGTTGATATTCCTGGATGTCGGGCCGGGCCAATCGGGCCAATCGGGCCGGGCCAATCGGGCCCTGGCTGCAGTTTTGTATTGTATTGTAACAGCTCAGTCAGCCTTGTCTATAAATCACACAAGTCCCTGTGGTGGTCCTCCCACACACACAAGCACAAACGCACACATGCACGCACTCTCACACACACACACACACAAGCCATTGCCAAGCACTCCATCACTATGGCATTTATTCTGTAAAACCACCATGAAAAATGAGTATGCCAACAGACCTCTTCTGCTCTCTCACAGTGATACCCAATAGAAGAGTCCACTAATTGTTCTTTCAGTCCGGGGGGGAAGTGCTATTCATTGGTCTAAACAGCAGGGTTGGCAGAGGTGAAATCACTCCTATGAAGATGGATCTCTCTCTTTCTCTCTGAATGTGTGGCCTAGATTTGATGGAGAGAAGTCCAGTACAGTACAGTGATCTCAAGCTTCTCATGGCCCAAGTGTATTTACTCTTAAAAGAACAATACAACCGAGTTACCATTATGGTACATACATGACCATTTACCATTTTATCATGACAAAGACAAAGAGCTAAGGGACATCATGTAGGATACCAAACTTCCCTTTGTCACACATATACACTCAAAGGATATTTTCATTGCTGAGTCAATCACGTCATATGACAGAACACACAAAATTATACCAGAGTATTGTTTTTCCTTTACTTTCTATGTGAGTTGAGTGAGGCTACGCAATGTCATTAGACAACCTGCAGATGACTGAATTACATTATCTCTAGCCCGAGAATATACTGTCAATATTCTACCCAGACATCAATAAGTTAACCTTCCTTAGTGTACAGAAGCTTCTCCGATACAGTCCACTGAAGCTATCTAAAAATGAATCACTGCAATAACACTAAAGTGCATATGTTTATGTTAATATGAAACCAATTTAAAACTAGACTGCTGTAGAAGCGGTGACCCAAAACGTACCTACAAACGTCACGCTCATAGACACCTTTGAAACATGTGTAGCAGGTGTAGCGTGGCAGAGGTGAATGAATATTCAACATTACGACCTATAATAACATAAGGCTGCCATGGCCCTGCGCTGCGCTGCATGAAAACAAACACAACAGAACAGTAACAGGACAGGACAGAAGGCTAAGCCAGAAAAAGTGTGAGTGAGGGAGTACGGCCTCACAGATAGCGGTAACCAAGTGCCACCTAGTGTCACATGGGATTTCTGTGTCTAGGCCTAGTTCTCTTCCCTGCTGTTACTGTAGCCTATAGTTACTTTTCCAGTTATTTCAAGAGCCATGTTGTTGTATCTAGCTCTGTCTGGTCTGCTTCTCTGACCCTGTTCCTCAAGGATCGAAATACAATAGATAGATAGATAGGGGCGGCAGGTAGCCTTGTGGTTAGAGCGTTGGCCCAGTAACCGAAAGGCTGCTGAATAGAATCCCAGAGCTGACAAGGTAAAAATCGTTCTGCCCCTGAACAAGGCAGTTAACCCACTGTTCCCCGGTAGGACATTGTATATAAGAATTTGATCTTAACTGACTTGCCTAGTTAAATAAAAAACATATAAATAGATAGATATAGATAGATAGATAGATAGATAGATAGATAGATAGATAGATAGATAGATAGATAGATAGATAGATAGATAGATAAAATAATAGATTGATGTGAATGTAGGACTACAGTATGGATGTGGCATGCCTATAGGGATAACATAACAATAAATGAGCTATACCCAGATAAAGTATGTAAAGTATTCACCCTTTCTTCTGACCTTGTTCACTTTTTTATTTTCACTCGTTTCGTTTCACTAACCTCTCTGGTTTCTAACCGACAACAGGATCTGACCCGCTGCCCCTAGTGACACTCATCTGAATAAATTGAATAGAACCAGAGACAGCTAGGACACATTGGGGGGGAAATCTCCCTATATTACAATGGGGGAGGGAGGGGAAAGGAGGTGCGAAAAAAGTGCCCTTTACATGCTCGTCTGATCATGTGCTTGACAGTTCTGTTTTGCAGTGGAGGGGGTACGGCCTGTTGAACAAAAGGCTGAAAAGCATCATGGAACTCAACGACAGGCCAGCTCTGACAGTCAAACTAACACTGACCTGACATACAGACAGATAGGCAAGTCGTGTCTGCCTTCGCTCCACGGCAGACCAACCGCCAAAACGAAAAAGCACCCTGACCCACTCCAACCCTCCAATAAAGGAGAGATGTGGGGGCAGAGTGAGGGGGTCAAAGGTTAGGACTTAAGGAGGCAGCCATGAGAGGAGACTGTCATGCCCCAGTGCTCTCTGCGTGGCAGGCCTCGAGAGGAGCATGCAGAGTGAACTCATTCTGTCCAGTCCGGGTCTCATCTCAGCCTTCTAAATTAGCCCCATTGCCAATTCATGAAAGGCAGAGAGCTGACAGTCTGCCTGTCAAATCCCTGGCTGTAAACCAGGGCTCTTTTTCCATCTCAGATTACAAATAGGCCTACATGCAAAGTTTGGGGATTATGTATAGAACAGGACCTGATTGGTGGCCCTGCTGCTTCCATTCACAGAGGGTGGTCAGAGGGAAAGAAATGGTCCCATTTCAGATGAAAAGAAGAAACATACAAAACATGAAAAGGCATAAAAAGAATAGCATCAAACATAATAACATTCATTAACTTCATTATAAAATTCCCTAAACATTTAGGCTACAGCATTGCTGATCTTGTAGGCCTACGTTAGAGACAGTATAAAAGACAGACACACAATGCATAAGAACATTAACTGAATTAATGTGCAAATAATGCCAATCAGCATTCCAAAGTAGGCTACTGTACCAAATACTTTTAGATACTGACTGCACCAAAGATTTTGGAATATATTAATTTGCCTCTTCCTCTCTGACTGTAGGGTACTCGTCCACGCCTGAAACTACATATCCAATGATTATTTTGAAACGCATGCACACATGGGAACAGGAAGAAGGTTGTTTACTAGCAACTATCGCTGAGTGAAATGTTTAGGGAATTGATAGTTAACTGTCCAAATAATTCATGTATGTTTTACACTTTGGACAGATATTTTTAAACTTAACAATAGCTAGCTTGCTTAGTCAATCTAAAACTAGCTAATTGATACTTAATATCAGATTTGAGCTGCTTGTTTTGCTAGCTAGTAGCCAAACCTAGCTACCTAGACTGTTTATGAGCTCAGTCTTTTGACCTAGAAAGATAGAAACTGATTAAGCTAGTAGGGAAAGAATAAGATGCACACCTATTCCATGACAGTGATCTAGTAGTTGCATGGTTTTCCTCTGTCCTTCCTAGCTACAACAAGTCACATTTAGCTATTAAAGCAACCAAGTATTACAGTGGGGCAGGCTGTGCCCTTTTAGGAGGCTGTGTCTTGTTAGTTGTCTTTCATAGATGGGTTGTAACTATAATGTCTCTCAACCTTTATTTCCAGATTGAACCATGTCTTCATTTGCTGACGAGACGGCGGGCGATGTGCTCGTTAAAGACATCACCCTAAACCTTCCTCAAGTTGGAGTGGGATTACCAGGTTAGTAATGGCTTGAACTTCACCTTACTTTACTTTGCCTTGCCTTATGTTTGTCTCTAAACTGGCAGAGTCACTGATGGCCCAGAATGCCCGTGCACGGCAGGTGATCTCGCGGGTGAGCAGGGAGGAGCTGGAAGACCGGCTCCTACAGCTCCATGAGGAAAACCTGCTCCACAAACAACACACCCAGAAACAGGAAGACAAAATCAAGAGGTGGGAACTGCACCCCTGCATACACACACAAACAAATACACAATAAAGGTTTCAATCCCAATGCATACCCCTACAGTATCAAACCTTAGAGTCTGAGGATTCTTCATATGTGGATTTCTTAAATATATATATTTTTTTCTGGGGGGGGGGGGGGGGGGGGTATTTTTTAACCCCTTTTCTCCCCAATTTCATGAAATACAATTGGTAGTTACAGTCCCATCAGGCCCATCGCTGCAACTCCCCTATGGACTCGGGAGAGGTGAAGGTCAAGAGCCATGCATCCTCCGAAACACAACCCTGCCAAGCCACACTGCTTGTTGACACACTGCTCGCTTAACCCAGAAGCCAGCCACACCAATGTAGCCAGCCACACCAATGTAGCCAGCCACACCAATGTGTTGGAGGAAACACATCCATCTGGCAACCGAAGTCAGCTTGCAGGCGCCCGGCCCGCCACAAGGAGTCGCTGGAGCGTGATGGGACAAGGAAATCCCGGCCGGCCAAACTCTCCCCTTAATCAAGACGACGCTGGGCTAACTATGCACCGCCTCATTGGTCTCCCGGGCACGGCTGTGACACAGCCTGGGATCGAACCCGGGTCTGTAGTGATGCTTGAAGCACCGCAATACAATGCCTTAGACAACTGCACCACTCGGGAGGCCATATGTGGATTTGTAACCCTTTCTCCTATTCCCATTATATGGATGCTCTAACTTCTTTAATTTCACCTTGGCTTTTCACAGGATGGCCACCAAGCTGGTGCACTTAGTGAAGGACTGTTGGCGGGTGGAGCAAGTATTTGCAGGCGTGGTGCATCCAGGGGGCTGGGACGTGGAGCTAGAGGATATGATGGAGGAGCTGCAGGAGAAGGTGGACCACTTCGAAAATAAGTGGATGCGTCCAAAATTGTACCCTTATTATTCCCTGTATAGTGCACTAGTTTTAACTAGACCTCTGGTCAAAAGTAGTGCAGGGAATAGGGTGCCATTTGGGACACAGACAGTGTTTCCATGTGTTATCTTCTGGGATTTTAAATGTGCATCTTATCGATTGTATGTTTTGTTTATTTGCAACCCCAAATAAAATTGAATTCAAGGTCCAGGAGCTGCAGATGCAGAATGAGCCCCTGAAGCAGTGTCTGCAGACGCAGAGCAAACAAACCACCCCCTACTGCTATGTCCAATTACGCGTCAACACGGGCTGCGGAAGCTGAGGGAGGACACGGTCACACCCCTCACTGCTACCAGAGGTGAATAGAAATAGAATAGATACTTTATTTTCCATTTGGTTAGAACGGAAATGTATCTTCTGCCTTTTCCGACACCAGAGCTGAGATCCGTAACCTGTATGTACGGTTCTCATCAGCTACACTGTGAAGGATCCAGTGCCTCTGTAGTGTTTTTGCTCCATGTTAGCAACATTCCATCTGTTATAGTAATGCCTTTCTCTCTCTCTCTCTCTCTCCCTCTTCTCTCTCTCTCTCTCTCTCTCTCTCTCTTTCTTTCTCACTCTCTCTCTCTCCCTCTTCTCTCTCTCTCTCCTCTCTCTCTCTCTTTCTTTCTCTCCTCTTTCTGCCTCGCCCTTTCTCTCTGTGTCTGTTAGTGAGCAGAGCTGCTGAGAGACCAGCTGAGGAGGAAAGAGAGGGGGTTTGAATAATCCCTCCTCCACCTGTGAATCAGTAGACCACTGGACAGAGGTAACATATACTACTGGTAAAAAGTTTTAGTCACCTACTCATTCAAGGGTTTTTCTTTATTTTGACTATTTTCACTGGCCTTTACAATCCCCTGACCTCAACAAAATTGAGATGGTTTGGGATGATTCTGACCACAGAGTGAAGGTAAAGTAGCCAACAAGTGCTCAGCCCATATGGGAACTCCTTCAAGACTGTTGGAAAAGCATTCCAGGTGAAGCTGGTTAAGAGAAGCTGGTTGAGAGAAGAGTGTGCAAAACTGTCATCAAGGCAAAGGGTGGCTATTTGAATAATCTCAAATATAAAATATATTTTTATTAATTTAACACTTTTTTGGTTACTACAAAATTCCATGTGTTATTTCATAGTTTTGATGGCTTCACTATTATTCTACAGTGTAGAAAATAGTGAAAATAGAGAAAAAGCCTTGAATGAGTAGGTGTTCTAAAACTTTTGACAGGTAGTGTAGCTTCTCTGTATCCTAACAATATACTCTATTCCAACAACTCCATTGAGCACGTTATTTCAAACATTTTTAAAAAGTTGTAGCAAAAAAATATAAACTCAGCAAAAAAAGAAACGTCCCTTTTTCAGGACCCTGTCTCGTAAAAATTAAAATAACTTCACAGGTCTTCATTGTAAAGGGTTTAAACACTGTTTCCCATGCTTGTTCAATGAACCATAAACAATTTATGTCCATGCACCTGTGGAACGGTCGTTAAGACACTAACAGCTTACAGACGGTAGGCAATTACGGTCACAGTTATGAAAACATAGGACACTAAAGAGGCCTTTATACTGATTTCTTTTGGTGAAAACACCAAAAGAAAGATGCCCAGAGTCCCTGCTCATCTGCGTGAACGTGCCTTAGGCATGCTGCAAGGAGGCATGGGGACTGCAGATGTGGCCTGGGCAATAAATTGCAATGTCTGTACTGTGAGACGCCTAAGCGCTACAGGGAGACAGGACAGACAGCTGATCGTCCTCGCAGTGGCAGACCACGGGTAACAACACCTGCACAGGATCGGTACATCTGAACACCACAGCTGCGGGACAGGTACAGGATGGCAACAACAACTGCCAGAGTTACACCAGGAACACATCCCCCATCAGTGCTCAGGCTGTACGCAATAGAGAGAGAGGCTGGACTGAGGGCTTGTAGGCCTGTTGTAATGCAGGTCCTCACCAGACATCACCGGAAATAACGTTGCCTATGGGCACAAACCCACCATTGCTGAACCAGAAAGGACTGGCAAAAAGTGCTCTTCACTAACAAGTTGTGGTTTTGTCTCACCAGGTGTGATGGTCGGATTCGCATTTATCGTCTAAGGAATGAGCATTACACCGAGGCCTGTACTCTGGAGTGGGATCGATTTGGAGGTGGAGGGTCCATCATGGTCTGGGCCGGTGTGTTACAGCATCATCGGACTGAGCTTGTTGTCATTGCAGGCAATCTCAACGCTGTGCGTTACAGGGAAGACAACCTCCTCCCTCATGTGGTACCCTTCCTGCAGGCTCATGCTGACATGACCCTCCAGCATGACAATGCTACCAGCCATACTGCTCATTCTGTGCATGATTTCCTGCAAGACAGGAATGTCAGTGTTCTGCCATGGCCAGCAAAGAGCCCGGATCTCAATCCCATTGAGCAGGTCTGGGACCTGTTGGATCGGAGGGTAAGGGCTAGGGCCATTCCCCCCAGAAATGTCCGGGAACTTGCAGGTGCCTTGGTGGAAGAGTGGGGTAACATCTCACAGCAAGAACTGGCAAATCTGGTGCAGTCCATGAGGAGGAGATTCACTGCAGTACATAATGCAGCTGTTGGCCACAGCAGATACTGACTGTTACTTTTGATTTTGACCCCACTTTGTTCAGGGACACATTAATACATCTCTGTTAGTCACATGTCTGTGGAACTTGTTCAGTTTATGTCTCAGTCGTTGAATTTTGTTATGTTCATACAAAATAGTTATACATGTTAAGTTTGCAGAAAATAAACGCAGTTGACAGTGAGAGGACGTTACTTTTTTACTTTTTTTTGAGTTCATATTGTGGATTGGAAATGATGCAGACAATTACATAGATGGAAGCTAAAGTCTATTTGCAATGTTAAAGCTGATCTACCCCCTCTGTAATTACAGTGCCTTGCGAAAGTATTCGGCCCCCTTGAACTTTGCGACCTTTTGCCACATTTCAGGCTTCAAACATAAAGATATAAAACTGTATTTTTTTGTGAAGAATCAACAACATGTGGGACACAATCATGAAGTGGAACGACATTTATTGGATATTTCAAACTTTTTTAACAAATCAAAAACTGAAAAAATGGGCGTGCAAAATTATTCAGCCCCCTTAAGTTAATACTTTGTAGCGCCACCTTTTGCTGCGATTACAGCTGTAAGTCGCTTGGGGTATGTCTCTATCAGTTTTGCACATCGAGAGACTGACATTTTTTCTCATTTTTACTTGCAAAACAGCTCGAGCTCAGTGAGGTTGGATGGAGAGCATTTGTGAACAGCAATTTTCAGTTCTTTCCACAGATTCTCGATTGGATTCAGGTCTGGACTTTGACTTGGCCATTCTAACACCTGGATATGTTTATTTTTGAACCATTCCATTGTAGATTTTGCTTTATGTTTTGGATCATTGTCTTGTTGGAAGACAAATCTCCGTCCCAGTCTCAGGTCTTTTGCAGACTCCATCAGGTTTTCTTCCAGAATGGTCCTGTATTTGGCTCCATCCATCTTCCCATCAATTTTAACCATCTTCCCTGTCCCTGCTGAAGAAAAGCAGGCCCAAACCATGATGCTGCCACCACCATGTTTGACAGTGGGGATGGTGTGTTCAGGGTGATGAGCTGTGTTGCTTTTAAGCCAAACATAACGTTTTGCATTGTTGCCAAAAAGTTCAATTTTGGTTTCATCTGACCAGAGCACCTTCTTCCACATGTTTGGTGTGTCTCCCAGGTGGCTTGTGGCAAACTTTAAACAACACTTTTTATGGATCTCTTTAAGAAATGGCTTTCTTCTTGCCACTCTTCCATAAAGGCCAGATTTGTGCAATATACGACTGATTGTTGTCCTATGGACAGAGTCTCCCACCTCAGCTGTAGATCTCTGCAGTTCATCCAGAGTGATCATGGGCCTCTTGGCTGCATCTCTGATCAGTCTTCTCCTTGTATGAGCTGAAAGTTTAGAGGGACGGCCAGGTATTGGTAGATTTGCAGTGGTCTGATACTCCTTCCATTTCAATATTATTGCTTGCACAGTGCTCCTTGGGATGTTTAAAGCTTGGGAAATCTTTTTGTATCCAAATCCGGCTTTAAACTTCTTCACAACAGTATCTCGGACCTGCCTGGTGTGTTCCTTGTTCTTCATGATGCTCTCTGCGCTTTTAACGGACCTCTGAGACTATCACAGTGCAGGTGCATTTATACAGAGACTTGATTACACACAGGTGGATTGTATTTATCATCATTAGTCATTTAGGTCAACATTGGATCATTCAGAGATCCTCACTAAACTTCTGGAGAGAGTTTGCTGCACTGAAAGTAAAGGGGCTGAATAATTTTGCACGCCCAATTTTTCAGTTTTTGATTTGTTAAAAAAGTTTGAAATATCCAATAAATGTCGTTCCACTTCATGATTGTGTCCCACTTGTTGTTGATTCTTCACAAAAAAATACAGTTTTATATCTTTATGTTTGAAGCCTGAAATGTGGCAAAAGGTCGCAAAGTTCAAGGGGGCCGAATACTTTCGCAAGGCACTGTATTTGAAATAATAAATAACGTACAAAATACACACATACACTATATGGGGAATAGTGAACAAAAGCATACCCCTGTATTGTGTTGTGGTGTCTCCAGGTCTACTATCAAGGACAAGGTGGAGATGATCCGGCTGCAGAAACTGCTAGGTGAGAAGGGCAACGTGTTCACTGTGCTCGAGGGCAGATTCCTTCAACTCCAAGAGGTGAAACACAACAGCACGTTACAGGAGACACTAGTTGATTAGCAAATGTTTTGGTCTCCCCAGCACATTGTAATCAATAGTCGTCATGGAAACTTCAAATAACTTGTTCTTTCGAAAGAACACATACTATTTAAACCCAGTCACCATGGTAATGACCCCTATGTTGTGATTGCAGAGTCAATAGACCCTGAAGGCCAGTCATGAAGCTGTGATGACCAAGATGGACGAGCTCACGGGCCATCTGAAAGATAAGCAACTAAGGAGTCTTGGCCTGGAGAGCCAACTACAGGCCAACTCATTCTCATAGAGGAGGTAACCTTGCAATAAATTTAGGCTGGTTTCCCAGACACCGGTTAAGCCAAGTCCTCGACTAAAAAAGCACTTTCAATGGAGATTTTCCATTGAGCATGCTTTAAAGTCCTGGACTCAGCTTAATCTGTGTCTGGGAAACAGCCCTTTGGTTTAGCCTTTTAGTAGACTCTCTTATCAAGAGCAATTTGATGAGGCTGATACAATCTCAACACGTAGGGAAACTTTTGGCTAACCTCTTGACTAATTAACTATTCTCTTTTTAAATTAAACAGAGTTGCAGGAGCGAATCCATGACCTGGAGAAGGAGAGAGAGCTGCTAAAAGAGAACTGTGATAAACTAATTAACAGGTGAGGGATTTGACTCCACGTTTGTATTTTTCTTTGCATGTTGAAATCCTACATTGAAAACTTTTTTCTGCATGACCATTTTGTGGATTACATTTGGTTTTTGTGTTCCCGGTGCTTTCTATGTAATCCGAGAACAGAAATTTGGGACGTTGCTGAAACTACAGTTAGTCCAGCTAGAGGTGGCACTGAAGTCTGACCTGACAGACCAAAACAAGATTCTGGACAAGATCAAAGTTGAAAGAGGTATCTGTCGACCAGGACCTTTGTGTCTTTAAAATAGTTTTGTGTGAATTCAGATTTACACATTTTTTATTTTCATTTCATGTATTATTTATCTGCCGCCCACTTTAACCAACATGTTTATAAATTGTACCCGCAAAACACCAGTCTTAACGTCAACAGTAAAGAGACGACTCCGGGATGCTGGCCTTCTAGGCAGAGTACCTCTGTCCAGTGTCTGTGTTCTTTTGCCCATCTTAATCTTGTATTTGTATCGGCCGGTCTGAGATATGGCTTTTTCTTTTCAACTCTGCCTAGAAGATTAGCATCCCGGAGTCGCCTCTTCACTGTTGACATTGAGACTGGTGTTTTGCAGGTACTATTTAATGAAGTTGCCAGTTGAGAACTTGTGAGGTGTCTGTTTCTCAAACTAGACACCCTAATGTACTTGTCCTCTTGCTCAGTTGTGCACCGGGGCCTCCCACTCCTCTTTCTATTCTGGTTAGAGCCAGTTTGTGCTGTTCTGTGAAGGGAGTAGTACACAGCATTGTACGAGATCTTCAGTTTCTCTGCAATTTCTCGCATGGAATAGTCTTTATTTCTCAGAACAAAAATAGACTGACGAGTTTCAGAAGAAAGTTTTGTTTCTGGACATTTTGAGCCTGTAATCGAACCCACAAATGCTGATGCTCTAGATACTCGACTAGTCTAAAGAAGGTTTTGTTGCTTCTTTAATCAGAACAACAGTTTTCAGCTGTGCTAGCATAATTGCAAAAGTGTTTTATAATGATCAATTAGCCTTTTAAAATGATAAACTTGGATTAGCTAACACAACGTGCCATTGGAACACAGGAGTGATGGTTGATGATAATGAGCCTCTGTACGCCTATGTAAATATTCCATATTCCAGCTACAATAGTCATTTACAACATTAACTATGTCTACAATTTGATGTCATTTTAAATGACAAATAAAAGCTTTTCTTTAAAAAACAAGGACATTTCTAAGTGACCCCAAACTTTTGAACAGTAGTGTGTGTGTGTGTGTGTGTGTGTGTGTGTGTGTGTGTGTGTGTGTGTGTGTGTGTGTGTGTGTGTGTGTGTGTGTGTGTGTGTGTGTGTGTGTATGAAAAATTTAATCTCTGCCACATGTCAAAATGTGTATAATTGCAGGAAATTAGCTTTAAAATAGCAACATTTTGTCACTGTAGCCAACAGGAGGTTCAATCCGCAAGTGCTTAATTGGCCACGCCCATGGCCAGACCCAACCATTTCATACCACCTGAGCTCCATTTTGATCCAGAAAAAACCCTGTAATCATTACCGATCGGGGGACCCCATTTGATTTGTAAGTCAATCTCACTCAAATATATTAAAAACTGCATACATTTATTGCCAGCCTATGGAAAAATGTGTGGAATTGCAGTAAATTTGCAATTAAGTCTGCTGATTTTCCCTCCACCCATGGCAAAATTAGTAGAATTCCAGCAAATTAGTTATACTACTTTAAAATTGTCTCTCCGCCCCATGGCAAAATGTGTAGAATTATTGGGAATTAACTTAAAAACATATTTTTTTTCTTGTCACTGTCGAGGGGGGTCGCTAAAATGTTTTGTGCTTGAAAATAGAACTTGGTTCTATTTGTGAAGCTTGGCGGTCTGCAAGTACTGCCTCTCCCATCTCATCATTGGTTTTTAGGAGCATATGCCCTTGTGGGTGATTGAAAGATTAACTGCGGTCCACACTCCAGTCCAGTTGGTGGTGGTAATGTACCTTAGAGTTGTTTGTCAACCACCATATAAAGTCCAAAGAAGAAGAAGAACCCTGAAGGAGGAGAGATTACTAGAAAGTAACTTGGTTTACCCTTTTATCTGTGGATTAATTGTCAGAGTAGAGGAGGACCTTGTGCATATCAGGCAAAATAACAACCAAATGTTTATATCCCAGGACAAATTAGCTAGCAACCGCAAGCTAGCTAGGTAAATTGCCATAAGTGTTTGCTTTTAGACCTGTCCCCAAATTAATATAGTTGGTTCAGAGTTAGTTTTGATATTTCAACCTGCATTTCCTGATCGCGTCTGAGGTGGGTGGACAAATTCAAGATGCGTGCAATGCCACACGCTGACGCACGTGTCCGTGAGCGGTCTGGTCAGCATGTTATCCGCCCCCCTCTTTCCATTTCTCCCTCCCCCAAATGCAGAAGAGGCGCCAGCAGCAGAAGATGAGGATCAGACTGAATCGATCCTCTCAGACAGTGATGACTGCATTGTTCCTGGCCAGTCCTCCATGGGACGGAAGGTGGGTAAACCAGGGATACAGGATAGAACCTAGCCTGTTTACCTTGTACACTTCAATGAACCTCAGTCCGTAGAGGATAGGAGTATAGTACCGTTGGATAGGAAGTACTGTATCAAGGTTATTGGGCTTGTTGTGTTTATATCAAGGCCGTTGGATCTTGAGGGTCCAGCATCACAGGCATAAAACAGCAGCATCCAGGTGAAAGCTGTACATCAGCTTTGGAAAGACAAGTTTTTTCTCAACAAGTCTAGTTGCCTTTGTTTGTTTTTATTAGATTTGTATTGTTTATCTTGCCAACGCCATTGTTTGGACGAACCTCAAGTGCTGTAGGTATATCTGCTTCATGCTGAGGTTTGGTACTGATAGCCTTTAACCAGTTTGGCAGATGAGATTTTTTTATTCTTATTGAAAGCACAAAACAAAACACAGGTGTTCATGAATCATTCATGGTGTGGGTTTGCACTGTAGAGATGTGATGTCCTATTTAATATTAGCAGCATTATTGTTGTTGATGAATAGAAAAGCTTAGAAAAATAGCTAGAAAAATATTTCTCACTGATCATCTGGATGGGAGCAATTGTTCTGCAAGTGAGTTGCTTGTATGTAGAAGTTTATATTTCAGTGTTTTAACCTTTATTTAACTAGGCAAGTCAGTTAAAGAACAAATTCTTATTTTCAATTATGGCCTAAGTGGGTCAACTGCCTTGTTCAGGGACAGAACAACAGATTTTTTCCTTGTCAGCTCGGGGATTTGATCTTGCAAGTCCACCACTCTAACCACTAGGCTACCTGCCCCTTCAAACATATTAGGAAGTATAAAAAATATTTATTTCTGTGCACTTCTTGCAACAGATTGGACAGCGAGAATGGCATTAAGCCAATCAGAGCACAGGAGAGCGGAGCCTTCAGGCAAATGCCAGGCTAGTTAGACAGACATGGTTCCAGCCGTCCATCACCTAAACACTATCTGTTTCTATCTGAGGCGAAGCTGTTGTCTGAAGAAATGGATATCAGAGAAGACTTATATTTCTTTAAGCCTTTCAATGTTTTGACTAGAATGTGTTGTTTTCTTTTATGCATTTTATAAAATGTTCAATTACATACTGACATGGGGCCATGACTGTGTGGAATACTTTCGTCATTACTACCCTGGCTGGTAGGTTAAGATTCTATGGTGTGTTCCTATAGACCCATCATCAGCCTATTGAATAGGGATCCACAACAGCAATAATAACCACTAGACTTTCCAAAATCCAATCCAAAATCTGAGCGTGTGCGTGTGGAGATCATGTCTCAGACACTGAGGCCTGAGTCTCGGGCGGCAGCAGACAGCAGCGTGGTCAGGCTGTTTGTAGAGTACTCCCTGTTGGACATTCCCTCTGAGGAGACCCCTCTCTCCCTGCCCAAGCCCCCACCTGGCAAGACCAGCCACTACAACTACAGCAACGGTAAGGAATAATGGAGTGTTCACATACACACAGTCACTCACTCATACACTGACTCACTCACTCATACACTGACTCACTCACTCATACACTGTACAAAACATTAATAACACCTTCCTAATATTGACTTGCACCTCCCTCAGAACAGCCTCAATTCGTCAGGGCATGGACTACAAGGTGACGAAACCATTCCACTGGGATGCTGGCCCAATTTGACACCAATGCTTCCCAGAGTTGTGTCTAGTTGGCTGAATGTCCTTTGGGTGTTGGACATTCTTGATACGCATGGGAACTGTTGAGTGTGAAAAACCCAGCAGCGTTGCAGTTCTTGACTCAAACCGGTGCACCTGTGTAACGGATGTGAAACGGCTAGCTAGTTAGTGGTGGTGCACGCTAAATAGCGTTTCAATCGGTGACGTCACTTGCTCTGAGACCTTGGTTCCCCTTGCTCTGCAAGGGCCGCGGCTTTTGTGGAGCAATGGGTAACGATGCTTCGTGGTTGACTGTTGTTGATGTGTGCAGAGGGTCCCTGGTTCGCGCCCGGGTATGGGCGAGGGGACGGTCTAAAGTTACACCTGGCACCTACTACCATACCCCGTTCAAAGGCACTTATATATCTTGTCTTGCCCATTCACCCTCTGAATGGCACACAATTGTCTCAAGGCTTAAAAATCCTTCTTAACATGTCTCTTCCCCTTCATCTACAGTGATTTGAAGTGGATTTAACAAGTGGCATCAATAAGGAATCATAGCTTTCACCTGAATTCACCTGGTCTGTCAGGTCATTGATAGAGCAGGTGTTCCTAATGTTTTGTCCACCCAGTGTAAATACTCTGTTATTGTCCTTGATGGAACCCATGCCAGTGTAGAATTTTAGCTTCCGATCAGGTATCTAGAGAGAAACTGACAGGCTTGATGGAGCAACTCTGAAATGTTTCCTGGGTCAGGTGTGGAGTGTCAGATGTGATTCAGTAAGCCATGCCTTGTTTCTACTGACAGTGATTCATGTGGACATAAAGAATAACAAGACCAGACGGGTGATTCTGAGGGGGGTACTAGATGGATGCAACCCACAAATGGAAAGGTTAGGAAAAAATAGTGTTTTGTACATTACCTGTGCATGCATATAAAAAAATAGACAAAGCTGAGATTTCCCTGGCAAGACTGAAAGTAACAGACAACATTACTGCCAGGTAGAAAAAAAACGAAATCAATAGACCTGATAGTGATGAGCTATGTGTTTCTCTGTGGCGTCGCTCTTTATGGAAGACTGATGTAGACTGAATTGGTCTAGAGATGACAGACTGTAGATCTGTGAATGTACAGACCGTTGCCTGACAACTGACCTGTTGTGATTGGTCCTGTCTGACTTCTGGTGAGTGGCCTACTTTAGGATCCCTAATATCATGGAGGTGTCCGGGGGTGTCCTCAGATGGGGCCACAGTGTCTCCTGACCCCTCCTGTCTCAGCCTCCAGTATTTATGCTGCAGTAGTTTATGTGTCGGGGGCTAGGGTCAGTTTGTTATATCTGGAGTACTTCTCCTGTCCTATTCGGTGTCCTGTGTGAATTTAAGTGTGCTCTCTCTCTCTCTCTAATTCTCTCTTTCTCTCTTTCTTTCTCTCTCTCGGAGGACCTGAGCCCTTGGACCATGCCTCAGGACTACCTGACATGATGACTCCTTGCTGTCCCCAGTCCACCTGGCCGTGCTGCTGCTCCAGTTTCAACTGTTCTGCCTTATTATTATTGGACCATGCTGGTCATCTATGAACATTTGAACATCTTGGCCATGTTCTGTTATAATCTCCACCACGGCACAGCCAGAAGAGGACTGGCCACCCCACATAGCCTGGTTCCTCTCTAGGTTTCTTCCTAGGTTTTGGCCTTTCTAGGGAGTTTTTCCTAGCCACCGTGCTTCTACACCTGCATTGCTTGCTGTTTGGGGTTTTAGGCTGGGTTTCTGTACAGCACTTTGAGATATCAGCTGATGTACGAAGGGCTATGTAAATAAATTTGATTTGATTTGATTTTGGAGCAACAACAGGACCTGATTGAGACCAGTCTGAACAGTAAGTATTGTGTGTGTGTGTATAGAGTGTCGCAAACTAGGTGTTTATGTCAACTTGTGCAACAGGAAGTAATCTCTCTCTTTTTCTGTGTGCGACTCTCTGTCTTCCCTCCTTTTCTTTTACTTCTTCTCCCTTTCTGCTCCTTCTCCCCCTCTTTGTCTGTCTGTGTGTGTAGTTGTTGATGTGCAGGACAGCAGTGTGGTGATGGGTAGTCTGTGTGTGTCTATAGAGGGACTGTAGTCATCTACTGTCTATCATGGAGGACCCAGACCATAACCACTCCTCTCTTCTCACTGGAATCAGAGGCAGGGGGTTAAATCACACCACACATTTCACTAGTGCGAAAGACTGCACATCACTGTCTCCTGCATGCCACAAGACTGTGTATTAGACTAGGTATTAGCTAGCACAAGTCTTCTGGTCTCAGGCAAGGTTACTTATCTCATAAATGTGGTTCACCAAATCACCACTGTAACACTATAAATACATTTTACTGCTGTTTACACATGCAATCATCAATTTACTTATTTATTCTGGAAGTGACAAGAAGTAAAACTTGAAATGTAATGGCGAATATGGTCTATTAACTTATTTTTCTATGTTATGATACTGTTATATATATATATGTATCAAATCAGTAATTTGCCAGTTATACTGTATTTAGCTACTGCATTGTATTTATATATTTTTTTATAGTTGAAAGGGATTGTTTTATGAGACAACTTGGCACTCAATGTCAATGGCGTAATGTATGAAATTGTGTTTGTTAAACAGTGTGTTTTATAGGGCCCTGTGACATTGGCTTTGATGTTCCCTTATTATAATTTTATAATTAGCACTTTCAAAATCCTTTTTAGGACATTTCAAATCAGGAGTAATGTATGGTTTGTGAAAATGTGTACCTCCAGAACATATTTTAGATGAAGTTTATATCTGAAATTAGGTTGTTTGGTAGAGGTATAGAATGTCCAAAAAAATGTTTTACCTGTGTCTGTATTTTAAGAGTATTAAAGAGTTTAGTTTTAGTTTTTACATGTTCTCCATATTGTATTGGTTTCTATCCATTAGTTTAGTTTTAATGATTGCCAGCACAACCTATATTTGCAAACATTATCCTTTTGGCATATGTCAAGTATTTGGCAGGATTTCATATCGCAAGGTTCACTTGCTCCGATAACATGTGCTCAATGTCCCCTACGACGTTTCCCAGGGCAATTGGGTGCCCACTCATTTGTCTTATAAAGCCCTTCAATATCAGGCTCGTACTCATATTAGAAAATCCTCACATTCTGCTAATGGCCTGTGGTTGAGGGAATTTGGGTGCTTTCATAAATTACCTCAAATTCACTATGATGTGCCAGAGTGCGCTCTGTGCGTCTAAATTCAGAGCATTTTTCTCTCAGAGTGTTCAGAGCGCACACCGGACGCTCTGGCTGAGGAGTATGTTGATCCAAGCATTCTGACCTCACAATGACAGTCAAGCACCCAAGCTAACTGTCAAAAGTTGGCTAACTTGCCAACTACTTCCAGACACTCTGAACATTTTACTCACCCTAGTGTAATATTCATATGTTTAAACAAATGTGGAAAATGGAATCACTTTGCAAAAGTGTGCAGAGCTTACCGTGGAAAAACAGTACACACAGTGAGTGAAGATGAAATGTCAATCAAATAGTCAAACATTGATGAACTGTTTATTGAATCAGTGACACAGAAAAGTCAAATATCAGAGACAGAGCAAGCCTTTGCTGACATTGAGATAGGAACACAAGGCACAGAGCTAAAGTTCAAACTAGACACTGGTGCACAAGTAAACATTATTCCTCTGAATAAGTAAGCAGCTTGACATCTGAGTACGAGCTACAGCCCACCACACGCAGACTGACTGGTTATGGTGGTGAACAGCTCCCAGTAAAAGGCACATGCACTTTCAAATGCAAATACAAGGAAAGTGACATGATGTTGGACTTTTATGTTGTTGACACTAGAGCACCTGCAGTACTAGGTCTTAAAGCATGTTTAGACATGGACCTCATCAAGATAGTTTTTTCAGTGACAGCACCAGATTGCATGGAGCAATCTGACATAGTCACCAAGGTTACAGAACCAACTGACTGGGTAAACACGTTAGTGGTGGTGGAGAAACCACGCACAGGCAAGCTCCGAGTATGTCTCGACCCAAGAGACTTGAACAAGGCTTTCAAACGCCCCCATTATCCTTTACCGACGCTAGATGGCATCACACACAAGTTAGCGGGAGCACACTACTTCAGTGTCATGGACGCTGGATCAGGCTACTGGGCTATCAAGCTCACAGAAGAGTTATCTAAGCTCACAACATTCAACACACCATTTGGACGCTACAGGTTCCGTCGCCTGCCTTTTTGGATTATCTCAGCCCAAGATGAGTTTCAGCGAAAGATCAACAAAGTGTACGAAGGCCTCGACTGAGTTGTGGCAATTGTGGACGACATCCTTGTCTATGGTCGAACCAAAGAGGAGCACAACCAAAACCTAAGCGCGATGCTGAAAAGGTCCCACGAGAGAGGAGTCCGGCTCAACCCCGATAAGAGCACAGTCGGCGCTACAGAGGTCAGCTACTTCGGACATCTTCTCACAGCGACTGGAATCAAGCCAGATCCACAGAAGATCTCACCTATAAATGAAATGGAGCCACCAAAGAACCGTGCAGAGCTGGAAACAGTGCTTGGCATGGTCAACTACTTAGCCAAGTTCGCACCCAGCCTCTCCAATGCTAATGCACCTCTGCGTCAACTGCTAAAGCAGTCCAGTGAGTTTCTCTGGGACAAGCAAGACGACATTGCTTTCCAGAATATGAAAGACTTGATCACGAGAGAACCAGAACCAATTCACACTCTCCAGGAAGTTTCTTACATATAAGGACAGCAGCCTCAGTGAAGACATGGACATGCAAGTGCACACTGTGTACAGCAACTTACCAGTTAGTGACACAAAACTGAAGGAGATCCAAGCAGAAACAGAAAAGGACTCACAACTCGCACAGCTGGGGAAAGTCATACAGGATGGATGGCCTGAGGAGAGGAGAAAATGCCCACAGACCTTCTCAGAATTCTGGAAACATCGTGATGAACTATCACAGATCAACTGAATAATTTTCAAAGGAGAGAAAATCCTCATTCCTACCACTCAGAGAAGAGATTTTGACAAAGATCCATGCTGGACACATGGGCATTGAAAAGTGCAAACAGAGAGCACGGGACATTTTGTTTTGGCCTGGAATGTGCAAACAAATAGAGGACATTGTTGGTAAATGTGCCATATGTCTTGAACGACGCCCCTCAAACACCAAAGAGCCAATGTTACTTCACTGTATCCCAGACGGACCCTGGCAGGTCGTGGCAACCGATCTGTTGACCTGGAACAACGAGGACTACATCGTAACAGTGGACTACTACAGCAGATACTTCAAACTTGACAAGCTTCACAGCACCACATCTGCAGCTGTGATACACAAGCTGAAAGCAGCCTTTGCCAGGCATGGTATTGTAGAGACTTTAATATCTGACAATGGGCCCTGTTACAGATCAAATGAGTTTGAATTCTTCACAAAAGCATGGGAGTTCACAAATGTCACCACAAGCCCACATTCCCTCAAAGTAATGGCCTTGCTGAAAAATCTGTGCAGATTGCTAAATCACTCATGGACAAAGCAAAGGCAGACAAGAGAGACCCCTACCTCAGTCTCCTTGAATACCGCAACACTCCAGTTGACAACTTCAAATCACCAGCCCAGCTGTTGATGAGCCGCAGGCTTCGCGCAATCCTTCCCAGCACCAACCAGCAGCTGCAACCTGAGGTCAGCTACAAGGAAATGCATGAAAAACGTGACAACAACAACAAAAGCGATACTACGACAGGTCAGCTAGACCACTGCCACCACTGATCGACGGAGAGTCAGTTAGAATCCAGGAGCATAGCCTCTGGAAGCCAGCAGTCGTCATCCAGCCAGCTGACACTGAACGTTCATATCACTTCCGCACTGCAGAAGGAGCAGTGTACCGCCGCAATCGTCGTCACCTACTGAACACAAAAGAACAACACACTGATGAGATGAACTGTTCCCCTGAAAGAGAACGTGATGGACTACACACACACACACAGCACAACATACAACATACTTACCTGCAACACCACAAGAGCTGTTGACTGACACAGAAGCATGCTCAGCATCATATCGCACAAGGTCAGGAAGAGAGGTCAAGTCCAAAGCTGTCCTAGACCTGTGAAATGTCAAAGGGTGTAGGCGGATCGCTGCCCTAAAAGAGTTCCAGACTGTAAACTTATTATAGAAAGTTCACTTGAAATGCTTTGGTATTGTATTTGTTTGAAATACTGTGAAAGCGTAGTTGCTGAGAATCCCTTGTTCGAAAAGTAACAGTATGTTGGATTATTGTTTCAGAGTCTATGTTGATTCAGTTGGTGTAGTATGCAATATAAATGGTTACTCACCTTGAGTTCAAACTACAGAGCATGTATTCAAAAGAAACCCTTAGAATATGGAAACATTTTTCTTTTGTTTTAAAAGAAGGGGTTGTAATATTCATATGTGTAAACATACGTATCATACTGTGCTATGATTGGTTAAGACCACCCAGATGGTTAGGTCATGGCCAGTTGATCATGGTTGGAGATACATGAACATGCAAGTTGTAGCTAGCTAATGAAGAGCTACGTTAAGAAATATCCTGTAGTACTGCATTTTATTATTTTGTACAAAGCGTGCAAAACAAGACGCCTAGCAGAGCTGGTTAGGCTGTTTTCATGTTATCCAGAGTTTTGGTGACTGTAACTGTGCTACTGGCAACACATGTGCCTCTAGAAATGTCCTCATTAGCTGGTAGAAATGTGTTCAACATACACAGACGTAGCTAGCAGGTTTACTAGATAGCTACAGTCAGTAGTTGCCTTAGTAAACAAACATACTTGCTAGTTTAGCTAACCAAACCATCAGTCCTAGCTTGCCATTATGAAAATCAACTTCAATAATGTTTTCAACAACGTTTGCTTTCAAAAGCAGCTCAAACAAAGAACATGTAAAAATTAACTATAGCCATTGAATTCTACCGTGCAAATATTCACAGGTTGCCATTGTTATGAACGTTCTCAAGCCGCCCTCTATCGGAGGCACCATAGTGGAGCCCTAAAGTCGTGATTAACACAGTAATTCTGGACAAAGGCTAACAAATTTAGTTTAAATTACACTATAGTGCCTGGAAATACGATGACATTGCTAAAGTAGTCTAGTAGTAGTCTAGTTTTTAGTAGGAAACAATTTTGCCAGCATTATTGTGACGTCAAATTTTACTTAAGACATGGCAATGTTGTCATTAGCTAGCAAAGTTTGTGAAAAATAGCTAGCAATGCTAACGGTAGCTATCTAAAATTCAGTGTCCTCTTAATCTTATTTAACCTTTGTTTAACTAGGCAAGTCAGTTAAGAACAAATTCTTGTTTACAATGAGGTCCTGCCAAAAGGCAAAGGGCCTCGTGCGAGGACGAGGGCTGGGAGTTCAAAAACTACTAATAATATAGGACAAAACACACATTACGATTTTTTAAATGTTTTATTTCACCTTTATTTAATCAAGTAGGCTAGTTGAGAACAAGTTCTCATTTGCAACTGCAACCTGGCCAAGATAAAGCATAGCAATTCGACACATACAACAACACAGAGTTACACATGGAATAAACAAAACATAGTCAACAATACGGTAGAACAAAAGAAAACAAAAAGTCTATATACAGTGAGTGCAAAGGAGGTAAGATAAGGGAGGTAAGGCAATAAATAGGCCATGGTGGCAAAGTAATTACAATATAGCAATTAAACACTGGAATGGTAGATGTGCAGAATATGAATGTCCAAGTAGATACTGGGGTGCAAAGGAGCAAGATAAATAAATAAATGCAGTATGGGGATTAGGTAGATACGTAGATGGGCTCATTACAGATGGGCTATGTACAGGTGCAGTGATCTGTGAGCTTCTCTGACAGCTGGTGATTAAAGCTAGTGAGGGAGATATGAGTCTCCAGCTTCAGAGATTTTTGCAGTTCGTTCCAGTCATTGGCAGCAGAGAACTGGAAGGAAAGATGACCAAAGGAGGAATTGGCTATGGGGGTGACCAGTGAGATATCTGCTGGAGCGCGTGCTACGAGTGGGTGCTGCTATGGTGACCAGTGAGCTGTGATAAGGCGGGGCTTTACCTAGCAGAGACTGTCGTGGAAATTTTCTCTATTTACCAAATCATGAGAGAAAACCACACACAAGTCAGTTAGTTATCACAAGGTCCATCTTTAATTATATGAGCTCTATCACAACCCTGTGACTCTCAGATCAATTCAGAGTCTATCAATGAATTCTCTGAGAGTCCCTTACACATTGCAACTGAGATCCTTTATAGCAGAGACACACATAGCCAGACATCACCGAAGTCGAGGATCAGTAGGATGGTCAGTTTTACGAGGCCATGTTTGGCAGCATGAGTGAAGGATGCTTTGTTGCGATATAGGAAGCCAATTCTAGATTTAATTTTGGATTGGAAAAGCTTAATGTGATTCTGGAAGGAGAGTTCACAGTCTAACCAGACACCTAGGTATTTGTAGTTGTCCACGTATTCTAAGTCAGAGCCGTCCAGAGTAGTGATGCTGGACGGGCGAGCAGGTGCGGGCAGTGATCGGTTGAATAGCATGCATTTAGTTTTACTTAAGTTTAAGAGCAGTTGGAGGCCACAGAAGGAGAGTTGTATGGCATTGAAGCTCGTCTGGAGGTTAGTTAATAACACAATGTCCCAAGAAGGGCCAGAAGTATACAGAATGGTGTCGTCTGTGTAGAGGTGGATAAGAGAATCACCAGCAGCAAGAGCAACATCATTGATGTATACAGAGAAGAGAGTCGGCCCCAGGATTGAAACCTGTGGCACTCCCATGGGGACTGCCGGAGGTCTGGAAAACAGGCCCTCCGATTTGACACACTGAACTCTATCAGAGAAGTAGTTGGTGAACCAGGCGAGGCAATCATTTGAGAAACCAAGGCTGTTGAGTGTGCCAATAAGAATGTGGTGATTGACAGAGTCGAAAGCCTTGGCTAGGTTGATGAATACGGCTGCACAGTAATGTCTCTTATCGATGGCGGTTATGATGTCATTTAGGACCTTGAGCGTGGCTGAGGTGCACCCATGACCAGCCCTGAAACCAGATAGCATAGCGGAGAAGGTACGGTGGGATTCGAAATGGTCGGTAATCTGTTTGTTAACTTGGCTTTCGAAGATCTTAGAAAGACAGGGTAGGATAGATAGATAGTCTGTAGCAGTTTGGGTCTAGAGTGTCACCCCCTTTGAAGAGGGGGATGACCGCGGCAGCTTTCCAATCTTTGGGAATCTCAGACGATACGAAAGAGAGGTTGAACAGGCTAGAAATAGGGGTTGCAACAATTCCGGCAGATAATTTTAGAAAGAGAGGGTCCAGATTGTCTAGCCCGGCTGATTTGTAGGGGTCCAGATTTTGCAGCTCTTTCAGAACATCAGCTATCTGGATTTGGGTAAAGGAGAAATGGTGGGGGCTTTGGCGGGTTGCTGTGGAGGGTGCCGGGCAGTTGACCGGGGTAGGGGTAGACAGGTGGAAAGCATGGCCAGCCGTAGAGAAATACTTATTGAAATTCTCAATATAGTGGATTTATCGGTGGTGACAGTGTTTCCTATCCTCAGAGCAGTGGGCAGCTGAGAGGAGGAGCTCTTGTTCTCCATGGACTTTACAGTGTCCCAGAACTTTTTTGAGTTAGTACCACAGGATGCAAATTTCTGTTTGGAAAAGCTAGCCTTAGCTTTCCTAACTGCCTGTGTATATTTGTTCTTAACTTCCCTGAAAAGTTGCATATCACGGGGGCTATTCGATGCTAATGCAGAACGCCACAGGATGTTTTTGTGCTGGTCAAGGGCAGACAGGTCTGGAGTGAACCAAGACTATATCTATTCCTAGTTCTAAAATGTTTGAATGGAGCATGCTTATTTAAGATGGTAAGGAAGGCACTTTTAAAGAATAGCCAGGCATCATCTACTGACGTGATGAGGTCAATGTCATTCCAAGATACCCCGGCCAGGTCGATTAGAAAGGCCTGCTCGCAGAAGTGTTTTAAGGAGTGTTTGACAGTGATGAGGGGTGGTCGTTTGGTCGCAGACCCATTACTGATGCAGGCAATGAGGCAGTGATCGCTGAGATCTTGATTGAAAACAGCAGAGGTGTATTTGGAGGGCGAGTTAGTTAGGATGACATCTATGAGGGTGCCCGTGTTTACGGATTTGGAGTTGTATCTGGTAGGTTCATTGATAATTGGTGTGAGATTGAGGGCATCAAGCTTGGATTGTAGGATGGCCGGGGTGTTAAGCATGTCCCAGTTTAGGTCACCTAGTAGCATGAGCTCAGAAGATAGATGGGGGGCAATCAATTCACAAATGGTATCAAGGGCACAGCTGGGGCAGAGGGAGGTCTATCGCAAGGTCTATAGCAACAGTGAGAGACTTGTTTCTGGAAAGGTGAATTTTTAGAAGTAAAAGCTCAAATTGTTTGGGTACAGACTTGGATAGTAATACAGAACTCTGCAGGCTATCTCTGCAGTAGATGCAACACTGCCCCCTTTGGCAGTTCTAACTTGGCGGAAAATGTTATAGTTAGCGATGGAGATTTCAGGGGTTTTGGTGGTTTTCCAGAGCCAGGATTCAGACATGGCTAAGACATCTGGGTTTGCAGAGTGTGCTAAAGCAGTGAGTAAAACAAACTTAGGGAGTAAGCTTCTAATGTTAACATGCATGAAACCAAGGCTTTTACGGTTACAGAAGTCAACAAATGAGAGCACCTGGGGAGTGGGAGTGGAGCTAGGCACTGCAGGACCTGGATTAACCTCTACATCACCAGAGGAGAAGTAGGATAAGGGCATGGCTAAATGCTATACGACCTGGTTGTCTAGCACCTTCGGAACAGAGAGTAAAAGGAGCAGGTTTCTGGGCACGATAGCATAGATTCAAGGCATAGTGTACAGACAAAGGTAAGGTAGGATGTGAGTACATTGGAGGTAAACCTAGGCATTTAGTAATGATGAGAGAGATATAGTCTCTAGAGACGTTTAAACCAGGTGATGTCATCGCATATGTAGGAGGTGGGACAACATGGTTGGTTAAGGCATATTGAGCAGGGCTAGAGGCTCTACAGTGAAATAAGACAGTGATCACTAACCAGGACAGTAATGGACAAGGCATAATGATATTAGAGAGAGGCATGCATAGCCAAGTGAACATATGGTTCCAGTGAGTGGTTGGCTGACTGGGGACACAGCAATTCAGACAGTTAGCAGGCCAATGCTAACACGCTAACAGTTAGTAGGCCGGGGCTATACAAGCTAGCAGTTAGCAGACCGGGGCTGGCAAGCTAGCAGTTAGCAGACCGGGGCAGGCAAGCTAGCAGTTAGCAGACTGGGGCAGGCGTGCTAGCAGTTAGCAGACCGGGGCAGGCAAGCTAGCAGTTAGCAGACCGGGGCTAGCAAGTTAGCCTTTGGGGGGCGTTGCGATGGGGGTGAGTCTGTTTGTGCCTCTTCGTGCGGTGACATCGATAGACCAGTCGTGGAATTAGTAGGTTTCCAAGTAGCTCTAGATAGCTAGCAGGCTTAGCAGGTTAGCAGAATGGGCCTACAGCGGGCGTCGCACCTGAGGGGCCTGTTGGAATCCTCGGAAAGATTATGTTGGTATTCCAGTCGTAGAGGATCGGCGGGGTTCCGTGCCCCGTACCGGCAGTAGAAGGGGTCCGGATATTGTAGCCCAGGAGTGGGCTTCGGTGGTAGCATAGGAGCCCTGGCCGGGCTAGCTTCAGGCTTTTTCCGGGATGGAAACGCTAGCCAGGAGTGTCACCCGGGATTGCGGTTAGCTAGTTGCGAAGATCCAGATGAAAATGTTCAGAGTTTGCGGTAGGAATCCGAGGATATGGAGAGAAATAGAACCGTTATGCTCTGGTTTGAGTCACGTTGATCGAACTGGCGAGAGCTTTCCGATCTAAAGGTTAGCTGATGACTGCTAGCAATGGTTTGCTAACTGATAGCTGGTAGGTAGTTAGCTGGCTAGCTTCAGTTGAGAGACTCCAGATCCGAAGTAAATAGAAATACTTTAGAAAAAAGCAGATCCACGCCACATTGTGTGAGGCAGGTTGCAAGAGAGTATTTAGAAGTTGATTTTTAGGAAAATATTTTTAAAAGATATGCGAAGAAAAAGATGTTAAAAGATATATACATACACGTCTGACTGCTACGCCATCTTGGAAGAAAAAAGTAAAATGATGAGAGAGACACCACAAAACTATATAAAGAGAGGCCTAAGACAACAACATGTCATGTCTTGCAGCCATGCTAACAAAGCATGGTAGCAACTCAACATGACAACAACATGGCAGCAGCACAAAACATGGTACAAAAAGTATTGGGCACAGACAACAGCACAAAGGGCAAGAAGGTAGAGACAACAATACATCATGTGAAGCAGCCACAACTGTCAGTAAGTGTCCGTGATTGAGTCTTTGAATGAAGAGATTGAGCTATAACTGTCCAGTTTGAGTGTTTTTTTGCAGCTAGTTCCAGTCGCTAGATGCAGCGAACTGAAAAGAGAAGTGACCCAGGGATGTGTGTGCTTTGGGGACCTTTAACAGAATGTGACTGGCAAATCGGGTGTTGTATGTGGAGGATGAGGGCTGCAGTAGATGTCTCAGATAGGGGGGAGTGAGGCCTAAGAGGGTTTTAGAAATAAGCAACAACCAGTGGGTCTTGCGACAGTATACAGAGATGACCAGTTAACAGAGGAGTATAGAGTGCAGTGATGTGTTGTTGTATAATGAGCATTGGTGGCAAAACTGACGGACGAATGGTAAAGAACATCTAGCCTCTCGAGAGCACCCTTATCCAACGATCTATAAATTACGTCTCGTAATCTATCATGGGTAGGATGGTCATCTGAATCAGGGTTAGTTTGGCAGCTGGGGTGAAAGAGGAACAATTACGATAGAGGAAACCAAGTCTAGATGTAACCATAGCCTGCAGCTTTGATATGTGCTGAGAAGCCCAGTATAACGTCTAGCCATACTCCCAAGTACTTGTATGAGGTGACTACCTCAAGCTCTAAACCCTCAGAGGTAGTATTCACACCAGTGGGGAGAGGGGCATTCTTCTTACCAAATCACATGACCTTTGTTTTGGCGGTGTTCAGAACAAGGTTAAGGGCAGAGAAAGCATGTTGGACACTAAGAAAGCTTTGTTGCAGAGCGTTTAACACAAAATCCAGGGAGGGGACTGCTGAGTATAAGACTGTATCATCTGCATATAAATGGATGAGATAGCTTCCTACTGCCTGAGCTATGTTGTTGTTGAGAAGAGCGTAGGGCCTAGGATCGAGCCTTGGGGTACACCCTTGGTGACAGGCAGTGGCTGAGACAGCAGATGTTCTGACTTTATACACTGCATTCTTTGAGAGAGGTAGTTAGCAAACCAGGCTAAAGACCCCTCAGAGACACCAATACTCCTTTGCCGGCCCACAAGAATTGAATGGTCTACCGTATCAAAAGCTTTGGCCAAGTCAATAGCAGCACAACATTGCTTAGAATCAAGGGCAATGGTGACCTCATTGAAGATCTTTAAGGTTGCAGTGACACATCCATAACCTGAGCGGAAACCAGATTGCATACCAGAGAGAATACATCAGAAATCAGTCAGTTGATTAGTGCCAAGTTTTTCCAACACTTTTGATAAACAGGTCAAAATAGAAATAGGCCTATAACAGTTGGGATCAGCTTGATCTCCCCCTCTAAATAAAGGACTGTGGCTGCCTTCCAAGCAATGGGAACCTCCCTAGAGAGGAGAGACGGGCTTGGCGATGATAGGGGCAGCAACCTTTAAGAAGAAAGGGTCTAAATCATCTGACACAGATGTTTTTGGGGGGTCAAGTTTAAGGAGCTCCTTTAGCACCTCGGACTCAGTGACCACCTGCAGGGAGAAGCTTTGTAACGGGGCAGGAGAAAAAGCGGGAGGAGCTTTGGGGCTAGTCGCATTAGAAGGGGTGGGAGATGAGGAAATGTTTGACGGGCAAGGAGGCCTGGCTGAGTCAAATAGGAATCCTGACTTAAGGAAGTGGTGATTAACAAGCTCAGCCATGTGCTCCTTGTCAGTAACAACCACATCATCAACATTAAAGGACATGGGCAGCTGTGAGGAGGAGGGTTTATTCTCCAGGTCTTTAACCATTTTCCAGAACTTCTTGGGGTTAGACCCACAGAGAGAGAACTGCTCCTTAAAGTAACTAACTTTGGCCTTCCGGATAGCCTGAGTGCACTTATTTTTCATTTGCCATTCTGAGTATGCGTGTGCTGAGCCCTTCGCCAAATGGAATTCTTGAGGTGGAGTAACTTTATACTGCATCTAAAGTCAATCTGCCTGTATCAAAATGATAGCAAAAAGTAAATGTAAATAATAAAATATACTTAAGTATCAAAAGTAAAAGTATAAATCATTTCAAATTCCTTAAATTTAGCAAACCGGACAGCGCCATGTTCTTGTTTTTTTATTTACAGATAGCCAGGGGAACACTCCAACACTCAGACATAATTTACAAATGAAGCATGTGCGTTTAGTGAGTATGCTAGATCAGAGACAGTAGGGATGACCAGGGATGTTATCTTGATACGCGTGTGAATTGGATAATTTTTCTGTCCTGCTAATTAAAATTTAACTTTTGGGTGTCAGGGAATATGTATGGAGAAAATATTATATTATTTTCTTTAGGGATGTAGTAAAGTAAAAGTTGTGAAATATATAGATAGTAAAATACAGATACAGTGGCTTGTGAAAGTACTCACCCCCTTGGCATTTTTGCTATTTTGTTGCCTTACAACCTGGAATTAAAAGGGGGTTTGTATCATTCGATTTACACAACATGCCTACCACTTTGAAGATGCAAAATATTTTTTTATTGTGAAACAAACAAGAAATGAGACAAAAAAATAATAACTTGAGCGTGCATAACTATTCACCCCCCAAAGTCAATACTTTGTAGAGCCACCTTTTGCAGCAATTACAGCTGCAAGTCTCTTGGGGTATGTCTCTATAAGCTTGGCACATCTAGCCACTGGGATTTTTGCCCACTCTTCAAGGCAAAACTACTCCAGCTTCTTCAAGTTGGATGGGTTCCACTGGTGTACAGAAATCATACCACAGATTCTTAATTGGATTGAGGTCTGGGCTTTGACTAGGCATTCCAAGACATTTAAATGTTTCCCCTTAAACCACTTTTTGCTTCTTGTTGCACTTGTTGCTTTAGCAGTATGCTTAGGGTCATTGTCCTACTGGAAGGTGAACCCCCGTCCCAGTCTCAAATCTCTGGAAGACCGAAACAGGTTTCCCTCAAGAATTTCCTTGTATTTAGCACCATCCATCATTCCTTCAATTCTGACCATTTACCCAGTCCCTGCCGATGAAAAACATTCCCACAGAATGATGCTGCCACCACCATGCTTCACTGTGAGGATTGTGTTCTCGGGGTGATGAGAGGTGTTGGGTTTGTGCCAGACATAGCGTTTTCCTTGATGGCCAAAAAGCTCAATTTTAGTCTCATCTGACCAGAGTACTTTCTTCCATATGTTTGGGGAGTCTCCCACATGCCTTTTGGCAAACACCAAACATGTTTGCTTCTTGTTTTCTTTAAGCAATGGCTTTTTTTCTGGTCACTCCTCCGTAAAGCACAGCTCTGTGGAGTGTACAGCTAAAAGTGGTCCTATGGACAGATATTCCAATCTCCACTGTGTAACTTTGTAGCTCCTTCAGGGTTATCTTTGGTCTCCTTGTTGCCTCTGATTAATGCCCTCCTTGCCTGGTCCATTAGTTTTTGTGGGCGGCCTTCTCTTGGCAGGTTTGTTGTGGTGCCATATTCTTTCCATTTTGTAATAATGGATTTAATGGTGCTCCGTGAGATGTTCAAAATTTCGGATATTTTTTTATAACCCAACCCTGATCTTTACTTCTCCACAACTTTGTCCCTGACCTGTTTGGAGAGCTCCTTGGTCTTCATGGTGCCACTTGCTTGGTGGTTCCCCTTGCTTAGTGGTGTTGCAGACTCTGGGGCCTTTCAGAACAGGTGTGTATATATATATATATACTGAGATCATGTGACAGATCATGTGACACTTAGATTGCACACAGGTGGACTTTATTAATCTAATTATGTGACTTCTGAAGGTAATTGGTTGCCCCAGATCTTATTTAGGGGGTGAAGGGGGTGAAGACATATGCACACACCATTTTCCGTTATTTTTGTATTATTTTTGTATTTTTTTCACTTCTCCAAATAAAATCCATTTAAATTACAGGTTGTAATGGAACAAAATAGGAAAAAACGCCAAGGGGGATGACTACTTTTGCAAGGCACTGTACCCCAAAAAACAACTTAAGTAATACATATTTTTACTTAAGTACTTTTTTATTTGCCTCCTTTTGAATGATATTGTATTTCCAAGCCACTGTAATGCACTTTTGATTAAATCTTCATCAGCGCTCATTGACGGTACATTGAGTAGAATGCTCAGTTGGTCATCTGTCCAAAACGAATGTTCAAAAAACCATTGTGACGATACACGTAACCCATGAATTCTGTGCGTTACATGAAAATAATGTAAGCTCTAGAATGCCCTTCAAGCAAATCAGAAACAAGTATTCAACGATGCCATGGTATAAGCTTTTTTACACCATTTGAGAACTTTATCAAAACTCAGGGGCTCCCGAGTGGCGCAGCGGTCTAAGGCACTGCATCTCAGTGCTAGAGGCATCACTACAGACCCTGGTTTGATTCCAGGCTGTATCACAACCGGCTGTGATTGGGAGTCCCATAGAGGTGGTGCACAATTTGCCCAGTGTCATCCGGGTTAGAGTTTGGCCAGGTAGGCCATCATTGTAAATAAGAATTTGTTCTTAATTGACTTGCCCAGTTAAATACCTTTATTTAAATACAATACAAATTAAAAATGCTTGTCCCTTCCCATGCCACTCATTGCATAGCAATCTAATCTAGTGGGACATTCCTTTGTGCTGATAAATATTGTTGTGTTTTTCAACAATGAGTTACCTGACAAAATAAGATGCCATTTAATAAATATTGGATGCGGTGTTGATGGAACAAAAGAACCACAAAGGATTTTCACGTTACATTGTATAATTTAAATCTGCATATAGCCGCAAGTAGCCCATCCGTCCGCCTGATGGCACTATTACTGCAGATGACAAGCGCTGTAAAACGAATAATAGCGACATCTGGCGGCCTATTGGGCTAAAATGCAAGTTGTTGTTACATAGTTGCTACCAAGTTTCCTGCACAGCATTTGAACGTTGACTGGCAGGCACGTGGGTGGTGGTTGCTACAAAGTTACACCCTATAGTGTCCAGAATGGGAAATTTGTCAAAACATCAATCTAAAAAGGAAAGTATCAAAGTTATCAGATGTATTTTAGTATGTAGTGGCTGGCATACGTTGTTGATCGTCGAATGTTGAGTATAAACACCCGAACGCATTTTTTGTGGGAGGAAACCTCCTGTACGCATGATGTTGCATTCACCAAACAACATACCATCCAAAATGTGACGTTGTACTTACTGTACGCTAGCATTTGGCGTAGTCTTCTACGCACGATAGTAGCTTTCACTCAAATGACATTTAAATGGCTACACTGTACAGCACTGTATATCGGTGCTCAAAATGTACGAATAGTAACATTGTTTCCATGTACTTTGTAACAAACCGCGCTTGAGTCGACTCTGCTTTGCAACCTCATTGTTATTTGTACAAGAATCTATTTGCGTTTCTACGTTTTTGACACACATTTGAAATGAACGAGGAGGAAGACTTTTTGCAGAAAATAAGGCTGGGGTTTGAAGAACTCTGTCGAGCTTTGAATATGGACGTGGAGGCGAGCAACGAAGCATGGAGGAGTTACGAAAGCATAAGAAAAAAATACACATTAGAGGTATGCCTAATTATGTCTGTTGTATTGTATATTGTACAGTATATTATAATTGTTCCTATTTTGGCAACCGGTTTAGCAGTAGTTCACGTGTAGTCTGCCTCGCCTCTACCTTATATGACACATATGTTAAGTCGTGACATTTTCTATTTAAAAACGCAGCTTCTAATATTTTTTGTACATTTGCACAAATATATCATAAAACGGCATTATTGCTAATATTTGTCTATGGAAAGGGGAGGAGTTTTCCGGTGTTGGTCAGGTTTGGAGGCGGACCAATCTCGGGGTCTAGAATAGGACTGGGTTAGGACTAACACTGAGTATGATCAAACGTTTAACATAATTCAGTTTTTAGCCTATTATGTTGTTGAAATGTTCTATAATATATTGTTATAATATAGTCCGCAACCTTTAAATTCAAATGACAGTGTGCATTTTACATTGGCCTAATTAAAAAATGTCCGTAGGGATATGCAGTGGTGTGCCTATTTCAAGTTTCAACGTTTTATTGCCACATGCACAGGATACAGCAGGTGTACAGTACAGTGAAATGCTTAACTTGCGAGCTCATTCTCTGCAATGCAGAATAAAGGTAATAATATAGCTCAGAAGAAAAAAACACATGAAATACGAGATAAGAAATACATGAGGATGCAGTTATATAAAGGTCAGTGCCAGTACCATTAATATAATCTGCAAGGGTACTGGAGTGATTGAGGTAGGTATGAACATGTGAAGTGTGATAAAAGTGACTAGTAGTAGCAGTATAAATACCAATGGCAATAATGATAATCATAATAATTGAACAGGGGTAGAAAGTGGCTGGTAGCAGGATAATTACTAATGGTAATAATCACCACAGCAGCGAATGGTAATAGTAGTCATTATAATCACTATGTGTATATATATTTGGGTACATCTTAATGGTTTATTTTGGTTGCATAAGGTAATATGAAGAAAATAAGAAATCCCTTGAGGGGAGAATTTCCAACATGACAACTCTAGTCCCTGGCCCCATCAGCTTTGACTTACTATTGAGAGAGAACCCTGTGACAGAACAATCATTGAACCTCTCTCACACTCTCGTTCACGCATACACACACACAGGGCAGTGACCTACACTGGCTGGCCTGTGCCATCTATGTGGCCTGTAGAACACCAGTACCAACAGTGGATAAGGGTACTGCAGAGGGAAACTACGTCTCCCTGACCCGAATACTCCACTGTTCAGAACAAAGGTACGTACGCCCATGCACTTATCTAAATGGTCTGGTTTGCCAAATTCAGATTAAGCGAAATCCTCAACAAAACAGTGTGTTTAATCGAGATTACACACTGAACGTGCCTCTTAATCCAGGACTAAGCTTATTCTGTGTCCAGGAAACTGGCCCTAAAGGTATCCCACATCATACAGTACACAATTTACTGTAGGACCCAAATCCTCATCCAAATTCATCATCGACTTTCATACATGTCTATATGGTATCTTGGCCAGATCTTAGATTCTTGTTCCAGCTTGGTTCTTTGTGCAATAAATGATGTATTAATGTTTAAAAATGCTGAACAAATGACCACACATCAACTAATCATATCTATTTGTTGTAATATATAATTTAAAGAACAGTAAAATACAGTACTAATGGAATTACTCAAACAGTTGCCCTGTTCTCTGATTCCAGCCTCATTGAGTTCTTCAACAAGATAAAGAAATGGCAGGATATGGCCAGTCTTCCTCAGGACTTCCGCCAGAGCACGGAGAAGCTGGAGAGAAATTTCACAGTTTCCGCCGTCATCTTCAAGAAATACGTCCCCATCTTCAAAGCCATCTTTAAGGCGCCCTCGGATGAACCACCCAGAGTCCACAGGAGCCGCAAACAGAGGTGAGTCAGTTGTTGATACTGTAGATGGATATGAACTTCTGATGCTTTACTATTTTATACTGTAGTTTGGCTACTCTTGAAAAAGCCAAGGGGTTTCTTTCCTGGTGCCAGCCTGATCGCGCAATATCTCTGATCAATGCGGTCAGTCTGCTTGACCAGGCTTAAGCATTCTGATTAAACTTATGTATGGATTTATTCTGATTTAATTTATGAATGGGCTTATTCAGATTAAATTTATGTGTGGACTTATTCTGATTAAACTTATGTATGGACTTATTCTGATTAAATTTATGTATGGATTTATTCTGATTTAATTTATGAATGGGCTTATTCTGATTAAACTTATGTATGGACTTATTCTGATTAAACTTATGAATGGACTTATTCTGATTTAGACGCCATCCCTGCACCGTTGCTGAAGTCTTCAACTTCTGCTGGATTCTGTTTGTCCACGCTAAAGGTGAGTACGTCTGTTTTGTTCATTGTAAAATACAGGAAAAGAGGGGAGGACAGAGGGAAAGGGCTAGGGCTCAGTGGGGTACTTTGAAGGAGAAAAGTCTGGTTTGATTGTATTTGAAGTGTTCGCTGCTTGGTTACAGTCAAAGTATAAGTCAGTGACAAGGGCTAGGTACTCTACACTGGGCATGCCAAGGCCTGCACTGATGTCTTGACATCAGCAGGAGACCAGGTGCAAAGGCAAATACTGTAGATGTGTCCTTTTTATATCTCTTTAATCATTAATAATAACACACAAACACACGCAGTCAGATCCTTCAGGGTGTATCAATTATCTTGGCAACATATTGCATAGGGGCAGGTCAGGACTTGCCTGTGTCACAGCCTGGATTTAGCACTGCCAGCAGGCACATGTGTTTATAATAGTTGGCAATACGACAGAGCAGCCTATTTAGCTTGGAAGCCAGTGATTGCTACATTCAGATAGATACATTTGCGGTGACATTTTGGTACGCTAATTGCAGTGAGCAAAATCAATGTTTGAGGCAACCAGCACTACTCTGCAGTCAATACAAGACCTCAATCCTTCAGATTAATTCTATTCAACAAGCTTTATTGGAATGACCAGATCATTGAGGGGGATTCCATTGTCCGTTGTGTCAGTGTATTTTGGTCTTTAGAAAAGCACAATAAAATCCTATGTATGATTATGTCTCCTACATTTCTCTGACTTGTCGCTTCTCTCTCTCTCTCCCTCTGCCAGGAAACTTCCCTATGATCAGTGATGACCTAGTGAATTCGTACCATCTCCTTCTGTGTGCTCTGGACCTGGTCTTCTCCAACGCTCTGCTCTGTAATACCAGGAAGGAGCTGCTCAACCCCAACTTCAAAGGTGCACTCCCAGCCCACGCCTATATCCCCTCCGTCGGCCTGTATCCCCTCCGTAGGCCTACATCCCCTTCATAGGTCCGCATCCCCCTCATAGGCCTGCATCCCATCCGTAGGCCTGCATCCCCTCCGTAGGTCTATATCCCCTCCATAGGCTTATATCCCCTTTGAGGACCTATATCCCTTCGTAGGCCTATATCCCCTCCCTAGGCCTATATCCCCTTTGTAGGCCTAAATCCCCTTCGTAGGCCTATAGCCCCTTCGTTATTATTGTAACATTTTATGAAATTGTTCCCCCCATAATGACAAAGTAAAAACAGGTTTTTGGAAATGTTGTAAAATGTATGGAAAATTAAAACGGAAATATGACATTTACATAAGTATTTGGGGAGTTTATCCCATTCTTTGGAGATTCTTTCAAGCTCTGTCAGGTTGGATGGGGAGCGTCGCTGCACAGCTATTTTCAGGTCTCTCCAAAGATGTTTGATCGGGTTCAAGTCCGGGCTCTGGCCGCGCCACTCAAGGACATTCAGAGACTTGTCCCGAAGCCACTCCTGCGTTGTCTTGGCTGTGTGCTTAGGGTCGTTGTCCTGTTGGAAGGTGAACCTTTGCCATAGTCTGAGGTACTGAGCGCTCTGGAGCAGGTTTTAATCAAGGATCTCTCTTTACTTTGCTTCATTTATCTTTCCCTTGATCCTGACTAGTCTCCCAGTTCCTGCCACGGAAAAACATTCCCACAGCATGATGCTGCCACCACCATGCTTCACCATAGGGTTGGTGCCAGGTTTCCTCCAGACGTGACACTTGGCATTCAGGCCAAAGAGTTCAATCTTGGTTTCATCAGACCAGGGAATATTGTTTCTCATGGCCTGATAGTCTTTAGGTGCCTTTAGGCTAACTCCAAGTGGACTGTCCTGTGTCTTTTACTGAGGAGTGGCTTCCATCTGGCTACTCTACCATAAAGGCCTGATTGGAGGAGTGCTGCAGAGATGGTTGTCATTTTGGAATGTTCTCCCATCTCCACAGAGGAACTCAGGAGCTCTGTCAGATTAACCGTCGGGTTCTTGGTCACCTCCCTGACCAAGGCCCATCTCCCCCGATTGCTCAGTTTGGCCGGGCGCCTTGGTGGTTCCAAACTTCTTCCATCTAAGAATGATGGAAGCCACTGTGTTCTTGGGGACATTCAATGCTGCAGACATTTTTTGGTGGACTTCCCCAGATCTGTGCCTCGACACAATCCTGTTACGGAGCTCTACAGACAATTCCTTCGACCTTATGGCTTGGTTTTTGCTCTGACATGCACTGTCAACTGTGGGACAAGTGTGTGCCTTTGCAAATCATGCCCAATCAATTGAATTTACCACAGGTGGACTTCAATCAAGTTGTAGAAACATCTCAAGGATGAGCAATGGAAACAGGATGCACCTGAGCTCAATTTCGAGTCTCATAGCAAAGGGTCTGAATACTTATGTAAATAAGTTATTTCAGTTTTTATTTTTAATGCATTTGCTAAAATTTCAAAAAACCTGTTTCCACTTTGTCATTATGGGTTATTGTGTGTAGGTTGATGAGGATTTATTTGTATTATTTTTCATTTTTTGAATAAGGCTGTTACAAAATGTGGAAAAGGGGAAGGGGTCTGAATACTTTCCAAATGCACTGAAGGTAGGGATAAAGTGACTAGGCAACAGGATAGATAATAAACAGGAAATGCAGCATATGTGATGAGTCAAATTTTTGTGAAAAACAGGATCAATGCAGATACTCCATGTAGCTATTGGTTAACTATTTAACTAACTATTTAGCAGTCTTATAGCTGTTCAGGGTCCTATTGGTGTTTAGACTTGGTGCATCCGTACTGCTTGCCATGCAGTAGCAGAGAGAACAGTCTAATCAAATCAAATTTTATTTGTCACATACACATGGTTAGCAGATGTTAATGCGAGTGTAGCATTAAGTCTATGACTTGGGTGGCTGGAGTCTTTGACAATTTTTAGGGCCTTCCTCTGACACGCCTGGTGTAGAGGTCCTGGGTGGCAGGGATCTTGGCCCCAGTGATGTACTGGGCCTTACACACTAGAGGTCGACCGATTATGATTTTTCAACGCCGATACCGATTATTGGAGGACCAAAAAAGTCAATACTGATTAATTGGATGATTTTTATATATATATTTGTAATAATGACAATTACAACAATACTGAATGAACACTTTTATTTCTCTCTAAACCATTTGTATTTCATATACCTTTGACTATTGGATGTTCTTATAGGCACTATACTATTGCCGGCCTAATCTCGGGAGTTGATAGGCTTGAAGTCATAAACAGCGCTATGCTTCAAGCATTGCCAAGAGCTGTTGGCAAACACAGGAAAGTGCTATTTGAATGAATGCTTACTAGCCTGCTGCTGCCTTCCATCGCTCAGTCAGACTGCTCTATCAAATTATAGACTTAATTATATAATTATAATTATTATAATATAATAACACACAGAAATACGAGCCTTAGGTCATTAAATGGTCAAATCCAGAAGCTATAATTTAGAAACCAAAAAGTTTATTCTTTCAGTGAAATACTGAACCGTTACGTATTTTATCTAACGGGTGGCATCCCTAAGACTAAATATTGCTGTTACATTGCACAACCTTCAATGTTATGTCATAATTATGTACAATTCTGGCAAATTAATTACGGTCTTTGTTAGTAAGAAATGGTCTTCACACAGTTTGCAATGAGCCAGGAAGCCCAAACTGCTGCATAAACCCTGACGCGAATGCGCTTTTGTTAAATCATCAACCGTTTGGCGAAGTAGGTTGTGATTCTATGATAAATTAACAGGCACCGCATTGATTATATGCAATGCAGGACAAGCTAGTTAAACTAGTAATATCATCAACCATGTGTAGTTAACTAGTGATTATGTTAAGATTGATTGTTTTTTATAAGATAAGTTTAATTCTAGCCAGCAACTTACCTTGGCTCCTTGCTGCACTCGTGTAACAGGTGGTCAGCCTGCCACGCAGTCTCCTCATGGATTGCAATGTAATCGGCGTCCAAAAATGCAGATTACCGATTGTTATAAAAACTTGAAATCAGCCCTAATTAATCGGCCATGCCGACCTCTAGTATACACTACCCTGCGTACGTAGAGTATGTTAAATCTATGGTACGTTTGTATATACAAATATGCATAGTTACTGAAATACCTTATCACGCATCTAATGCAGGAAGCTATTATGTCTCCTCTGATCCACAGGCCTTCCTGAGGACTTCAGCAGTAAGGACTACAAGCCCACTGCAGGGCCTTACTGCTTCATAGAGCAGCTGTGTGAACTGCATGATGGCCTGGTGCTGGAGGCCAAAGGGGTGAAGGAACACTTCTGGAAACCCTTCATCAGTAGGCTCTTCCATAAGAAGGTTAGGCAAACACACACACACACACACACACACACATGGGCCACACAGACACACATACAGATGCACTCAAACACACGCACAGGCACGTACACACACACACATACACACACACACGCCTCAGTCCTACTTGTATGCTCTGCCTCATCTTGGATATTCTGTGTCCTCAACAGATTCTCAAAGGGAAAGAAGAGAGCTTGACTGGCTTCTTAGATCCAGTGAATTTTGGAGACAGTTCGTATGTGTCAATCCTGTAAGACTATATTGATAGTCTTTTGAGTGACATTACTCATATATTTGTGTATACATTTGTTTGTGTAGTGTGTCCATAGGCCGTGTGTATGAGGAGCATGTTCTGGCCACTGGAGGTCTGGATGATAGGATATTTTTGGGAGAGGGCACCCCAGGCCCCTCTCTCTGTGAGGGAGCGGAGAACCAGGACGCCTCAGCATACAGACTCTACAACAGTCAGACTGTAAGACACACACACACACACATCCGTTACTTGTGTCTTTGAGTCTGAATTCAATCATATGTACAGTAATCCCTGTGTTATGTCTCCTGTGTGTGCACTGTAGGCCTCAGTCCTGAAGCGTATGTGTATGCCGGTCTCTACTGCCATGCAGAGTGTTGGTCGACTACACAGCCTGCTCACTGGACTGAAGCGCGGCCCCAGCCGGAGACTCACAGACTTACTAAGGTATTGCACACCATACAAATAATACATTTACAGAGTGGCTACGGATACGGAGTTTCTCTATCACAATTTGCCCAGGCAAAAATGACTGATATTTCTGCGCATGAGCAGGATTGTTTTTTATTTAGCTGAGTGCCCACTCCGCTGCCAGTGTAGCTGCTGTGCTGAGTGCTGCGCTGCCTCTCCCCCTTCCTTCATCGCCTTTGTCTGGTCGCTGGTGTAGCCTACAAACGTCATGTTGTACCCAAAACTGTTCTCACTATTGCGTTCCCTGTCTCAGTAAGCAAAAGCGCCATTTCATGTTCCTTTTTCAGGATGGGGTAGGCAACATGCAGCTATTTACATGTTTTACACAAAATACATTATCGACATGTTCGTATAAACTTTGTTGTCAGTATTGCAAACATAAGCACGACACAAACAGGCAGTCTGGCGATTTCATGATCTTCTTAGCTGCTGAGTTACATGCAGCCACAGTTGAAGTCAGAAGTTTAGATACACTTAGGTTGGAGTCATTAAAACTTGTTTTTCAACCACTCCACAAATTTCTTGTTAACAAACTATAGTTTTGGCAAGTAGGTTAGGACATCTACTTTGTGCATGACACAAGTCATTTTTCCAACAATTGTTTACAGACAGATTATTTCACTTGTAATTCACTGTATCACAATTCCAGTGGGTCAGAAGTCTACATACACTATGTTGACTGTGCCTTTAAACAGCTTGGAAAATTCCCGAAAATGATGTCATGGCTTTAGAAGCTTCTGATAGGCTAATTGACATAATTTGAGTCAATTGGAGGTGTACCTGTGCATGTATTTCAAGGCCTACCTTCAAACTCAGTGTCTCTTTGCTTGACATCATGGAGAAATCAAAATAAATCAGCAATGGTCTCAGAAAAAAAATTGTAGACCTCCACAAGTCTGGTTCAGCCTTGGGAGCAATTTTCAAACACCTGAAGGTACCACGTTCATCTGTACAAACAATAGTACGCAAGCATAAACACCATGGGACCACGCAGCCGTCATACCGCTCAGGAAGGAGACGCGTTCTGTCTCCTAGAGATGAACGTACTTTGGTGCGAAAAGTGCAAATCAATCCCAGACAACAGCAAAGGAACTTGTGAAGATACTAGAGGAAACGGGTACAAAATTATCTATATCCACAGTAAAACAAGTCCTATATCGACATAACCTGAAAGGCTGCTCCGCAAGGAAGAAGCCACTGCTTCAAAACCGCCATAAAAAAGCCAGACTACGGATTGCAGCTGCACATGGGGACAAAGATCGTACTTTTTGAAGAAATGTCCTCTGGTCTGATGAAACAAAAATAGAACTGTTTGGCGATATTGACCATCATTGTGTTTGGAGGAAAAAGGGGGAGGTTTGCAAGCTGAAGATCACCATCCCAAACGTGAAGCACGGGGGTGGCAGCATAATATTGTGGGGGTGCTTTGCTGCAGGAGGGATTGGTGCACTTCACAAAATAGATGACATCATGAAGATGGAAAATGATGTGGATATATTGAAGCAATATCTCAGTCAGGAAGCTAATGCTTGGTCGCAAATGGGTCTTCCAAATGGACAATGACCCCAAGCATACTTCCAAAGTTGTGGCAAAATGGCTTAAGGACAACAAAGTCAAGGTATTAGAGTGGCCATCACAAAGCCCTGACCTCAATCCCATAGAAAATTTGTGGGCAGAACTGAAAAAGTGTGTGGGAGCAAGGAGGCTTACAAACCTGACTCAGTTACACAAGCTCTGTCAGGAGGAATAGGCCAAAATTTACCCAACTTATTGTGGGAAGCTTGTGGAAGGCTACCCAAAACGTTTGACCCAAATTAAACAATTTAAAGGCAATGCTACCAAATACTAATTGAGTGTATGTAAACTTCTGACCCACTGGGAATGTGATGAAAGAAATAAAAGCTGAAATAAATAATTCTCTCTATTATTATTCTGACATTTCACATTCTTAAAATAAAGTGGTGATCCTAACTGACCTAAGACAGGGAATTTTTACTAGGATTAAATGTCAGGAATTGTGAATAACTGAGTTTAAATGTATTTGGCAAAGGTGTATGTAAACTTCCGACTTCAACTGTATATCTGCATATATGGCCTGTGGCATAGCTATGGCACAGGGCGATACAAAACGAACTCGCCCATGTTAACCAGTCTGGATACATGCTCGGCTGCTTAGAATGTTCGGCTGCCCAGAGGTGGAACGCAGCAAGACACAGACATGCAGTCTAAACAGCGATTGAATGTTCTCTTTTCATCATCATTGCAAACACTGGTTTAGCTGTGCAGGAGGCAGACAGGCAGTCAAGTAGTGTTGTTTTTTCAGGAACTACGATATAACAGCAGGGGTGTTGTAACAGCTTGGGTGTTGTAAAAGCACTGGTGTAATAACAGCACAGGTGTTGTAACAGCACTGGTGTTGTAACAGCACTGGTGTTGTAACAGCAGTGGTGTAGTAACAGCACTGGTGTTGTAACAGCAGTGGTGTTGTAACAGCAGTGGTGTAGTAACAGCACTGGTGTTGTAACAGCATTGGTGTAGTAACAGCAGTGGTGTTGTAACAGCAGTGGTGTAGTAACAGCACTGGTGTTGTAACAGCATTGGTGTAGTAACAGCAGTGGTGTTGTAACAGCAGTGGTGTAGTAACAGCAGTGGTGTAGTAACAGCATTGGTTTAGTAACAGCAGTGGTGTAGTAACACCACTGGTGTTGTAACAGCATTGGTGTAGTAACAGCAGTGGTGTTGTAACAGCAGCGGTGTAGTAACAGCAGTGGTGTAGTAACAGCAGTGGTGTTGTAACAGCATTGGTGTTGTAACAGCACTGGTGTTGTAACAGCATTGGTGTAGTAACAGCAGTGGTGTAGTAACAGCACTGGTGTTGTAACAGCACTGGTGTTGTAACAGCACTGGTGTTGTAACAGCAGTGGTGTTGTAACAGCACTGGTGTAGTAACAGCACTGGTGTTGTAACAGCAGTGGTGTTGTAACAGCACTGGTGTTGTAACAGCAGTGGTGTAGTAAGAGTACATTAATCTGTGTTGTCTTGTGTCAGGTCGTGTGCCAGAGACCCCAGTGAGGTCATCTCCACTAGGCTGAAGGACATGTGTCAGCTCTTCTGCCAGCACTATGAGGGCAACTGGGAAGAGAACGCAGGACTGGGGAAAGACATCGCAGTGTACTTCTGCCTGGCAGAGGCGCTCTACTATAAAACCCTGGAGGCCGTCATTGACCAGGAGAAGAAGAGACTGGGCAACTTGGATCTCTCTGTGAGTCTCACCTGCCCCGCTAGCTTAGCTCAGTTTGCTGTAACTAACTAGAAATTTCACAGAGGTTTCCCATTGACGTCAAAGCATGATTTATGGAAAGGTCCAAGTTACGCTCTTGTGTTTTTGGTTCATAGATGTGTTTAAATTGATCCATATGTTGAGATATTGCATGTTATGACACCTTTGACACCGTTGTCCCTGACAGTCTTACTTGTAAAATATGAACAATCAACCCTGTGTTCTGGTGTCTGTCCTTAGGGTATTCTGGAACAGGATGTGTTCCAGCGCTCTCTGATGGCCTGCTGTCTAGAGATTGTCATCTTCTCCTACCGACCCCCAGGGGACTTCCCACGAATCATACACATTTTCCAGCTCCCTGCATACCACTTTTATAAGGTACATACTTGTATCTGTATTTGTACTTTATATTTTTATTTTATTTCACCATTATTTAACCAGGTAGGCTAGTTGAGAACAAGTTCTCATTTGCAACTGTGACCTGGCCAAGATAAAGCATAGCAATTCGACACATACAACAACACAGAGTTACACATGGAATAAACAAAGCATACAGTCAATAATAATAATAATAATAATAATACAGTCAGAAAAAATAAAACAAAAAGTCTATATACAGTGAGTGCAAATGAGGTAAGATAAGGGAGTTAAGGCAATAAATAGGCCATGGTGGTGATGTAATTACAATATAGCAACTAAACACTGGAATGGTAGATATGCAAAAGATGAATGCAAGTAGAGATACTGGGGTGTGAAGGAGCAAGATAAATAAATAAATACAGTATGGGGATGAGGTAGATAGATGGGCTGTTTACAGGTGGGCTATGTAAAGGTGCAGTGATCTGCGAGCTGCTCTGGCAGCTTGTGCTTAAAGCTAGTGAGGGAGATATGAGTCTCCAGCTTCAGTGATTTTTGCAGTTCGTTCCAGTCATTGGCAAGAGAACTGGAAGGAAAGGCGAACAAGGAGGAATTGGCTTTGGGGGTGACCAGTGAGATATACCTGCTGGAGCTCGTGATACGAGCGGGTGCTGCTATGGTGCCCAGTGAGCTGAGATAAGGCGGGGCTTTACCTAGCAGAGATTTGTAGATAACCTGTAGCCAGTGGGTTTGGCGATGAGTATGAAAGCCAAACAACGAGAGCGTACAGGTCGCAGTGGTGGGTAGTGTATGGGGCTTTGGTGACAAAACGGATCGCACTGTGATAGACTGCATCCAATTTGTTGAGTAGAGTGTTGGAGGCTATTTTATAGATGACATCGCCGAAGTCGAGGATCGGTAGGATGGTCAGTTTTACGAGGGTATGTTTGGCAGCATGTGTGAAGGATGCTTTGTTGTGATATAGGAAGCCGATTCTAGATTTACTTTTGGATTGGAGATGCTTAATGTGAGTCTGGAAGGAGAGTTTACAGTCTAACCAGACACCTAGGTATTTGTAGTTGTCCACGTATTCTAAGTCAGAGCCGTCCAGTGTAGAGGTTGACCGATTAATCGGAATGGCCGATTAATTAGGGCCGATTTCAAGTTTTCATAACAATCGGAAATCGTTTTTTTGGCCGATTTGCTGATTTTTTTTATTACATTTTTTATACCTTTATTTAACTAGGCAAGTCAGTTTAAGAACATATTCTTATTTTCAATGACGGCCTAGGAACGGTGGGTTAACTGCCTCGTTCAGGGGCAGAACGACAGATTTCCACCATGTCAGCTCGGAGGATCCACTCTTGCAACCTTACAGTTAACTAGTCCAACGCAATAACGACCTGCCTCTCTCTCGTTGCACTCCACAAGGAGACTGACTGCCTGTTACGCGAATGCAGTAAGCCAAGGTAAGTTGCTAGCTAGCATTAAACTTATCTTATAAAAAACAATCAATCATAATCACTAGTTAACTACACATGGTTGATGATATTACTAGATATTATCTAGCGTGTCCTGCGTTGCATATAATCTGACTGAGCATACAAGCATACAAGTATCTAAGTATCTGACTGAGCGGTGGTAGGCAGAAGCAGGTGCGTAAACATTCATTCAAACAGCACTTTCATGCTTTTTGCCAGCAGCTCTTCGTTGTGCATCAAGCATTGCGCTGTTTATGACTTCAAGCCTATCAACTCCCGAAATGAGGCTGCTGTAACCGAAGTGAAATGGCTAGCTAGTTAGCGCGCGCTAATAGCGTTTCAAACTTCACTCGCTCTGAGCCTTGGGGTGGTTGGTTCCCTTGCTCTGCATGGGTAACGTTGCTTCGATGGTGGCTGTTGTCATTGTGTTGCTGGTTCGAGCCCAGGGAGTAGCGATCAGAGGGACGGAAGCTATACTGTTACACTGGCAATACTAAAGTGCCTATAAGAACATCCAATAGTCAAAGGTTAATGAAATACAAATGGTATAGAGGGAAATAGTCCTATAATTCCTATAATAACTACAACCTAAAACGTCTTACCTGGGAATATTGAAGACTCGTGTTAAAAGGAACCACCAGCTTTCATATGTTCTCATGTTCTGAGCAAGGAACTTAAACGTTAGCTTTTTACATGGCACATATTGCACTTTTACTTTCTTCTCCAACACTTTGTTTTTGCATTATTTAAACCAAATTGAACATGTTTCATTATTTACTTGAGGCTACATTGATTTTATTGATGTATTATATTAAGTTAAAATAAGTGTTCATTCAGTATTGTTGTAATTGTCATTATTACAAATACAAATGTTTTTAAAAATCGGCTGATTAATCGGTATCGGCTTTAATTGGCCCTCCAATAATCGGTATAGGTATCGGCGTTGAAAAATCATAATCGGTCGACCTCTAGTCCAGTGTAGTGATGCTGGACGGGCGGGCAGGTTTGGCCAGTGATCGATTGAACAGTATGCATTTAGTTTTACTTGCATTTAAGAGCAGTTGGGATCACAGAAGGAGAATTGTATGGCATTGAAGCTCGTCTGGAGGTTAGTTAACACAGTGTCCAAAGAGGGGCCAGAAGTATACAGAATGGTGTCGTCTGCGTAGAGGTGGATCAGAGAATCACCAGCAGGAAGAGCAACATCATTGATGTATACAGAAAAGAGAGTCGGCCTGAGAATTTAATCCTGTGGCACACCCATAGAGACTGCCAGAGGTCCGGACAACAGGCCCTCTATCAGAGAAGTAGTTGGTAAACCAGGCGAGGCAAACGTTTGAGAAACCAAGGCTGTCGAGTCTGCCAATAAGAATGTGGTGATTGACAGATTCGAAAGCCTTGGCCATGTTGATGAATATGGCTGCACAGTAATGTCTCTTATCGATGGCGGTTATGATATTGTTTAGGACCTTGAGCATTGCTGAGGTGCACCCATGACCAGCCCTGAAACCAGATAGCATAGCGGAGAAGGTATGGTGGGATTCAAAATGGTAGGTAATCTGTTAGTTAACTTGGTTTCGAATACCTTAGAAAGACAGGGTAGGATAGATATAGGTCTGTAGCAGTTTGGGTCTAGAGTGTCACCCCCTTTGAAGAGAGGGATGAATGCAGCAGCTTTCCAATCTTTGGGAATCTCAGACGATACAAAAGAGAGGTTGAACAGACTAGTAATAGGGGTTGCAACAATTCCGGCAGATCATTTTAGAAAGAGAGGGTCCAGATTGTCTAGCCCGGCTGATTTGTAGGGGTCCAGATTTTGCAGCTCTTTCAGAACATCAGCTATCTGGATTTGGGTAAAGGAGAAATGTTGGGGGCTTGGGCGGGTTGCTATGGAGGGTGCCGGGCAGTTGACCGGGGTAGGGGTAGCCAGGTGGAAAGCATGGCCAGCCGTGGAGAAATGCTTATTGAAATTCTCAATTATAGTGGATTTATCGGTGGTAACAGTGTTTCCTAGCCTCAGAGGAGTGGGCACCTGGAAGGAGGTGCTCTTATTCTCCATTGACTTTACAGTGTCCCAGAACTTTTTTGAGTTAGTACAACAGGATGCAAATTTATGTTTGAAAAAGCTATCCTTAGCTTTCCTAACTGCCTGTGTATATTTGTTCCTAACTTCCCTGAAAAGTTGCAAAGTTGCATAGGATGTTTTTGTGCTGGTCAAGGGCAGACAGGTCTGGAGTGAACCAAGGACTATCTATTTCTAGTTCTATATTTTTTGAATGGATCATGCTTATTGGGGCGGCAGGGTAGCCTAGTGGTTAGAGTGTTGGGCTAGTAACCGGAAGGTTGCAAGTTCAAACCCCGAGCTGACAAGGTACAGCTCGTTCTGCCCCTGAACAGGCAGTTAACCCACTGTTCCTAGGCCGTCATTGAAAATAAGAATTTGTTTTTAACTGACTTTCCTGGTTAAATAAAGGTAAAGAAATAAAAAAAATTAACTAGTGAGGAAGGCACTTTAAAAGAATAACCAGGCATCCTCTACTGACGGGATGAGGTCAATGTTATTCCAGGATACCCCGGCCAGGTCGATTAGAAAGGCTTGCTCGCAGAAGTGTTTTAGGGAGCGTTTGACAGTTACAGATGCAGGCAATGAGGCAGTGATCGCTGAGATCTTGATTGAAAACAGCAGAGGTGTATTAGGAGGGCGAGTTAGTTAGGATGATATCTATGAGGCTGCCCGTGTTTATGGATTTGGGGTTGTACCTGGTAGGTTCATTGATAATTGGTGTGAGATTGAGGGCATCAAGCTTAGATTGTAGGATGGCCGGGGTGGTCTATAGCAAGCAGCAACGGTGAGAGACTTGTATCTGGAAAGGTGAATTTTTAGAAGTAGAAGCTCAAATTGTTTGGGTACAGACCTGGATAGTAAGACCAAACTCTGCAGGCTATCTTTGCAGTAGATTGCCACACCGCCCTCTTTGGCAGTTCTAACTTGGCGGAAAATATTATAGTTAGGGATGGCGATTTCAGGGTTTTTGGTGGTTTTCCAGAGTCAGGATTCAGACACGGCTAAGACATCCGGGTTGGCAGAGTGTGCTAAAGCAGTGAGTAAAACAAACTTAGGGAGTAGGCTTCTAATATTAACATGCATGAAACCAAGGCTTTTACGGTTATAGAAGTCAACAAATGAGAGCACCTGAGGAGTGGGAGTGGAGCTAGGCACTGCATGACCTGGATTAACCTCTACATCACCAGAGGAACAGAGGAGAAGTAGGATAAGGGTACGGCTAAAGACTATACGAACTGTCCGTCTAGCACGTTCAGAACAGAGAGTAAAAGGAGCAGGTTTCTGGGCACGAAAGCATAGATTCAAGGCATAGTGTACAGACAAAGGTAAGGTAGGATGTGAGTACATTGGAGGTTAACTTAGGCATTGAGTAATGATGAGAGAGATATAGTCTCTAGAGACGTTTAAACCAGGTGATGTCATCGCATATATAGGAGGTGGAACAACATGGTTGGTTAAGGCATATTGAGCAGGGCTAGAGGCTCTACAGTGAAATAAGACAGTAATCACTAACCAGGACAGTAATGGACAAGGCATATTGATATTATAGAGAGGCATGCATAGCCAAGTGATCATATGGGTCCAGTGAGTGGTTGGGCTGGCTGGGGACACGACGATTCAGACAGTTAGCAGGCCGGGGCTAACAAGCTAGCATTTAGTAGGTCGGGGCTAACAAGCTAGCAGTTAGCAGACCGGGGCTAGCAAGCTAGCAGTTAGTAGACAATGGCTAGTAAGTTAGCAGAAGGTCCTTTGGGGGACGGAGGTAAGTCTATTTTTGCCTCCTTGTGCGGTGACGTCGATAGACCAGTCGTAGATTAGTAGGGTTCCAAGTAGCTCTAGATAGCTAGCAGGCCACGGTTAGCAGAATGGGCCTTCAGCTGACGTCGCTTAAGAGGCCTGTTGGAATCCTCGGGCAGATTATGTCGGTATTCCAGTCGTAGAGGATCGGCGGGGTTCCGTGCCCCGTACCGGCAGTATAAGGGGTCTGGATACTGTAGCCCAGGAGTGGGCTTTGGTGGTAGCCCAGGAGCCCTAGCCGGGCTAGCTTCAGGCTAATTGGTGCTTGCTCCGGGATGGAAACGCTAGCCAGGAGTAGTCACCCGGGATTGAGGTTAGCTAGTTGCAAAGATCCAGGTGAAATGGTTCAGAGTTTGCGGTAGGAATCCGGGGATATGGAGAGAAAAATAGATCCGTTATGCTGTTTTTTGAGTCACGTTGTACGAACTGGCTAGAGCTTTCCGAGCTAAAGGTTAGCTGATGACCGCTAGCAGTGGTTTGCTGACTGATAGCTGGTAGCTAGTTAGCTGGCTAGCTTCAGTTGAGGGATTCCAGATCCAAAGTAAATAGAAATACTTTAGAAAAAAACAGATCCACGCCGCATTGGGTAAGACGGGTTGCAGGAGAGTATTTAGAAGTTGAGGTTTAGGAAAATATTTTTAAAAGATATGCAAAGAAAATATGTAAAAAGATATATACAAGGGACACGACAGGACAAAGACGTCTGCTACGCCATCTTGGAATCATCACACATACTGTATGTGTTGACTGTTCTAGTCACGAGTAATTGATTAGACTGTATGTAACCCCTGTCTGAGTGCTTCCATGTGTTTATGGATATATGTGTGCATGCATATCATATCTGTGTAATGTATCTCAGGTGATCGAGGTGCTGGTGCGGGTGGAGCAGGGTCTGTTCAGGAAGGTGGTGAAGCATCTGAACCAGGTGGAGGAGCAGGTTCTGGAGAGCCTGGCCTGGAGGGGGGGATCCCCGCTGTGGGACAGCGTCAGGGGGGCCAAGAACCAACCACCCTCCTGCCAGGAGGTAAGACATCCACAGTATCCCTCCCAATCCCTCATCACTTTAACAGACAGGAAAATGATGCCAAGGCTCACTTCTCACCAACATGCTGAATCATTTGAACCCAAAATGAATACTGAATTCAATGTCTTGAAAAAGATGGACTGGACTGAAATTAGTACTTAATAATAATTGTTCTCATTGATGTTCAGGTGATGCCACCACAGCATCTGGAGGATGGGGACGGAGCCGCCCCTCTCACCCCCAGCAACCATGGCACTGACCTGGGCGCCAACCGTGGTGGGAAAGGTTAGTCAGTTAGCTTTCTATTCAGAAAGTCAGTTTGTCATTTAGCTCAAAATCAAATCAAATGTTATTGGTCACATACACATGGTTAGCAAATGTTAATGCGAGTGCAGCAAAATGCTTGTGCTTCTAGTTCCGACAATGCAGTAATAAAAAGTAATCAAACAATTTCCCAACAACTACCTAATACACACAAATCTAGAGGGGTGAATGAGAATATGTACATAAACTCTGCAAAAAAAGTAACGTCCTCTCACTGTCAACTGCGTTTATTTTCATCAAATTTAACATGTGTAAATATTTGTATGAACATAACAAGATTCAACAACTGAGACGTAAATTGAACAAGTTCCACAGACATGTGACTAACAGAAATTGAATGATGTGTCCATGAACAAAGAGGGGTCAAAATCAAAAGTAACAGTCAGTATCTGGTGTGGCCACCAGCTGCATTAAATACTGCAGTGCATCTTCTACTCATGGACTGCACCAGATTTGCCAGTTCTTTCTGTGAGATGTTACATCATTCTTCCACCAAGGAACCTGCAAGTTCCCGGACATTTCTGGGGGGAAATGCCCTAGCTCTCACCCTCCGATCCGTGCTCAATGGGATTGAGATCCGGGCTCTTCGCTGGCCATGGCAGAACACTGACATTCCTGTCTTGCAGGAAATCACGCACAGAACGAGCAGTATGGCTGGTGGTATTGTCATGCTGGAGGGTCATGTCAGGATGAGCCTGCAGGAAGGGTACCACATGAGGGAGGGGGATGTCTCCCCTGTAACGCACAGCGTTGAGATTGCCTGCAATGACAACAAGCTCAGTCCAATGATGCTGTGACACACCACCCCAGACCATGACGGACCCTCCAGCTCCAAATCGATCCCACTCCAGAGTACAGGCCTCGGTGTACTGCTCATTCCTTTGACGATAAAAGCGAATCCGACCATCATCCCTGGTGAGACAAAATCACAACTTGTTAGTGAGGAGTACTTTTTGCCAGTCCTTTCTGGTCCAGCGACGGTGGGTTTGTGCCCATAGCCGACGTTGTTTCCGCTGATGTCTGGTGAGGACCTGCCTTACAACAGGCCTACAAGCCCTCAGTCCAGCCTCTCTCAGCCTATTGCGGACAGTCTGAGCACTGATGGAGGGATTGTGCGTTCCTGGTGTAACTCTGGCAGTTGTTGTTGCCATCCTATACCTGTCCTGCAGGTGTGATGTTCAGATGTACCGATCCTGTGCAGGTGTTGTTACCCGTTGTCTGCCACTGCGAGGACGATCAGCTGTCCGTCCTGTCTCCCTATAGCGCTGTTTTTGGCGTGTCACAGTACAGACATTGCAATTTATTGCCCAGGCCACATCTGCAGTCCTCTTGCCTCCTTGCAGCATGCCTAAGGCACGTTCATGCAGATGAGCAGGGACCATGGGCATCTTTCTTTTGGTGTTTTTCAGAGTCAGTAGAAAGGCCTCTTTAGTGTCCTATGTTCTCATAACTGTGACCGTAATTTCCTAGCTTCTGTAAGATGTTAGTGTCTTAACAACCGTTCCACAGGTGCATGTTCATTAATTGTTTATGGTTCATTGAACAAGCATGGGAAACAGTGTTTAACCTCGCCAACAGCCAGTGAAAGTGCAGGGCGCCAAATTCAAAAAGGCTTTTCGGCGAAAGCAGAACATATCATTATGTTAGGTCAGCAACTAGTCACAGAAAGCCTTCAGCCATTTTCCAACCAAAGAGAGGTGTCACAAAAAGCAGAAATATAGATAGAACAACTGTTTGGCCTCAGCCTAGTCCACTTGTTGAAACAGCTCTTATTCGACACCCTTCCACAATAGAAGCCTCAAACAATGGCCAGTGATTGGGTCTCAATGTAGGCAGCAGCCTCTCTGAGTTAGTGATTGCTGTTTAGCAGTCTGATGGCCTTGAATTTTTCAGTCTCTCGGTCCCAGCTTTGACGCACCTATACTGACATTGCCTTCTGGATGGAAGCTGGGTGAACAGGCAGTGGCTCGGGTGGTTGATGTCCTTGATCATCTTTTTTGGCCTTCCTGTGACATCGGGTGCTGTAGGTGTCATGGAGGGCAGGTAGTTTGCCTCCGGTGATGTGTTGTGCAGACCTAATGGAGGGCAGGTAGTTTGCCTCCGGTGATGTGTTGTGCAGACCGCACCACCCTCTGGAGAGCCTTGCGGTTGAAGGCAGTGCGGTTGCCGTACCAGGCTGTGATACAGCCCGACAGGATGCTCTCAATTGGGTGACAAGCCAAATTTCTTCAGCCTCCTGAGGTTGAAGAGGCGCTGTTGCACACTCTTCATCATGCTGTCTGTATGGGTGGACCATTTCAGTTTGTTCGTGATGTGTACGCCGAGGAACTTAAAACTTTACACCTTCTCCTGCTGTCCCTTCGATATGAGTAGGGGGTGCTCCCTCTGCTGTATCCTGAAGTCCACGTTCATCTTCTTTGTTTTGTTGACGTTGAGTGAGAGGTTGTTTTCCTGACACCACACTCTGGGGGCCCTCACCTCCTTCCTGTAGGCTGTCTCATCGTTGTTGGTAATCAAGCCCACTACTGTTGTGTCGTCTGCAAACATGATGATTGAGTTGGAGGCGTGTATGGCCACGCAGTCATGGGTGAACAGGGAGTACAGGAGGGGGCTGAGAACGCACCCTTGTGGGGCCCCAGTGTTGATGGTCAGCAAAGTGGATATGTTGTTCCCTACCTTCACCACCTGGGGCGGCCCGTCAGAAAGTCCAGGACCCAATTGCATAGGGTAGGGTTGAGTCCCGGGGCCACCAGCTTGATGATGAGCTTGGAGGGTACTGAGCTCTAGTCAATGAACATCATTCTTACAAAGGTATTCCTCTTGTCTTGTCCAGATGGGATAGGGCAGTGTGCATTGTAATGGCGATTGCTTTGTCTCTGGACCTGTTGGGGAGTAATGCAAACTGAAGTGGGTTTAGGGTGGCCGGTAAGGTGGAGGTGAGATGATCCTTGACTAGTCTCTCAAAGCACTTCATGATGACAGAAGTGAGTGCTAGTCATTTAGTACAGTTATCGTGGCCTTCTTGGGTACAGGAACAATGGTGGCCATCTTGAAGCATGTGGGGACAGCAGCCTGGGATAGGGAGCTTTTGAATATGTCTGTAAACACACTAGCCAGCTGGTCTGCATGTGCTCTGAGGACGCGGCTAGGGATGCCGTTTGGGCCGGCAGCCTTGCGAGGGTTAACACATTTAAATATTTTACTCACGTCGGCCACAGAGAAAGAGAGGGGGGGGCGCAGTCCTTGTTAGTGGGCCGCGACGATATTATCCTCAAAGCGGGCAAAGAAAGTGTTTAGTTTGTCTGGAAGCGTGACTGGTTTTCTTTTTGTAGGCCGTGATTTCCAGTAGACCCTGCCACATATGTCTCGTGTCTGAGCCGTTGAATTGCGACTTCACTTTGTCTCTATACCGACATTTTGCCTGTTTGTATGCATGATCGAAGCCCGGTGGCTGAACCGATTCCGGCAACATATGCAGAGAGAGCCATGTTTCCGTGAAACAGAGAATGTTACAATCTCTGATGTCTCTCTGGAAGGTAACCTTTGCTCGAATTTCATCTACCTTGTTGTCAAGAGACTGGACATTAGCGAGTAGTATACTCGGGAGCGGTGGGCGATGTGCCAGACCAGGAGGCCACTCCGTCTGCCACTTCTGCAATGCCTTTGTTTTGGGTCGGCTTCTGGGATTAGGTCCTTTGTCCTGGGTGGTGGTCCAATCAGAGGATCCGCTTTGGGAAAGTCGTATTCCTGGTCATAATGTTGGTCAGTTGATGTCGCTCTTATATCGAATAGTTCTTCCCGGCTGTATGTAATTACACTTCCTGAGATAACAATGTAAGAAGTAATACATAAAAAAATGAAATACTGCATAGTTTCCTAAGGACTCGAAGCGAGGCAACCATCTCTGTTGGCGCCATCTTGCTGCTATTCCCAGCCATCAGTCAGGCAGTCAATTTATCAGTCTGTTGTGTAATAAATTAAAATAGTCAGTCAGTCAATGGGTTACAGTCAGTTGGTTACTCAGTCAAGTTAACCATGTCACTCCTCCCTTTCCTCTCCCCCCCAGGTGTGTCCACCTCCACCACCACCATGTTGGACCGCTACAGCTGCCCCGCCACGGGCTCGGCTAGGAGACGGCTGTTTGTGGATGTGTCCTGTGACGCCCCCTCGGACCCCTCCACCACCAACCTCACTACCAACCTCAGGACCTCCCAGGCCATCCCTGCTGGACAGACTGTGGTCACCATGGCAACGGCCACAGTTACCACTAACAACGGACAGACGGTCACCATACCTGTGCAAGGTGACATTTGCAGATGAATTACTGTACAGTATGTCATTATGTTTTCTTGTACACCTTATGCCCCTTCAGCCAAATTACTGTGTGACTCCTATATGCATTATATAGGGAGATTTCTGACTCCAATGCAGCGTGCAGGTTGCTACACTATGATGAATCCTATACAATTATTACATAATATAAATGAGCAATATCATGCCCTCTGACCTTTTTAGGAATAGCCAATGAGAACGGAGGCATCACCTTCATCCCTGTCAAGGTAAGTGTGACAGGACAAGGTACGCTCCAGCCCCTGTCTGCCCAGTCCCTGACTGGCACTTTGACCAGCCAACCACAGACCACCACCACCCTGAAAAGTCCCACTCTCCAGGGCAGCCACGCCGCCGGCAAGCCAATCGAGAAGCCGGCAGCCCAGGGCCCGTCCAATAACGGGCCTCAGAAAAAGAGTTCCCTCTCGCTGTTCTTCCGCAAGGTAAGGGAACACAAACACCATCTTCATCTGGCACGGAATTTAAAGGGATACTTCAGGCATGTTACAAATCTAACTCATGTTTTGGATATGGAGAAAGTCGTTTGGATCTGTCCTAGTAGTCTGTTTCTGCCCTAGCTTTAAGAACCATACAACTATAGCGCTTCATACCATAAATTATAGATTTTTGCTGGAGTTTAAAGCCACTGTGCTGTGCCAACAGGTGTACCACCTGGCCAGTGTGCGTCTCAGAGACATGTGTGCCAAGCTGGACATCTCTAGTGAGCTGCGGAGGAAGATCTGGACGTGTTTCGAGTACTCTCTGGTGCACTACACAGAGCTCATGATGGACCGACACCTAGACCAGCTCCTCATGTGTGCTGTGTACGTCATGACCAAGGTAGGTTAGAGTGTGTGTGTTGGATGTTTGTATGGGGTGGGGGTGTGCGTGTGCATAACGTACTGTACCATGCAGTTTATGTGTAGCATGCAGATTGTTTGTGTGTCCTCTTCCTAAAGACTTGTATTTGTGTTTCCTTCCGTTGTTAAGGTGACCAAAGAGGACAAGTCCTTCCAGAACATCATGAAGTGTTACCGCTCTCAGCCCCAGGCTAGCAGCAGCGTGAGTAATGTAGTAGGGCCTTATGGCTAGGGTCAGGAGATTTTCCTGACCTGACCAGTAATAACTCCAGGCCCTAGTTTGAGCCTATTGTACTGTGGCAGCGTCATTGTTTTTCCCTTATAGACACTGAAGTATTGTCAGTTGGAAGGAATAGTGGCAAAGCTATCATTGGACCACCAGCTGTCTGATTTTGTTTACCAGGTCTACAGGAGTGTGTTGATCTCTGGGAGGAAGAGACGTCACTCAGGAAGCAGTGAGAGAAATGGACAGAGCTCTCCTACAGAGACCAGCCATGAGGGTAGGAACACAAACACACCCACACACACACACACACTCACACACACACACACACACACACACAAATGCTATTTTCCATCTCCCTTTCTCTCTACGCCCCTTAGGAAGTGGAGACAGCAGCCCCGTACCCATGCGTTCCACCAGCACCCTACCCACCCCTCAGCCTGGCAGCACCCCATCCACCCCCACCCTGGCCCCCTCCACCTTCCTCTCTACGTCCTCATCCCTCCCTCCCTCCCAGCAGCAGGATGATGAAGGGGGAGTGGTGGTGGGGGAGGAGGAGCGAGGAGACCTCATCCACTTCTACAACCGGGTCTACATCAAACAGATGCTCCACTTTGCCCTGCGCTACTCGCCCAGCTCATCCTCTGCAGGGGTGAGCGAGAGAGAGAAAAGAAGGAAGTTATGTCTACAAACTAGCCTCTATTCTGCAAACCTTTCACTTTTTGCATTGTCTTTTGTTTTGAAAACTAACTCTGCTGCCTGTATTTATCCTTGACAGCTAGAGTCTCCTCCCCTGTGCCTGTACCCCTCCCTGAGGACCAGCTCCCCTCGCAGGGTCCTCCTGTCCCACAACCACTCCATCTATATCTCCCCCCATAAGGCTAGTGACAGCCCCCCCACCGCTACCGCACAGGACAAGATAGACTACTACATATGCAGTGGCCCAGCCAACGTGAGTCACAAGTACACACACACATACATTACTCATGCACACAATGTACACTGGTTCAGCACAGTATTTTTCAAAGTCTTACAGTGGCTAATTGATTAGTTGAATCAGGTGTGTTAATGCTGGGGTAGAACAAAAGCCTACACACCCTATAGTGGAGCTTCAGGACCAGGTTTTGATGGCGTCTCGTTCTAGTGTCTAAAAACCCTAACTGTTTCTGGAACCTTACCTGACCTATGATGATGATGATGATGATGATGAACCTCCCTAACCTGTGTTTCTGACCTCTATCTCTTAATGTGCAGCGCCTGGCGGAGATCAACAGTATGATCCGCACCGGGGAGACGCCCACCAAGAAGCACAGTATGCAGCTGGAGGAGGAGCCATCTCCCAAGAGGTTGTGTCCGGACAACCAGACAGCCCTCTTCCGCAGGCTACAAGACGTGGCCAACGATCGTAGCTCCTCCCACTAAGGTTGAACACACCCCCTTCAGAACACACCACTGGCTGAAGTCGGTAGTCACCATACTAGACTGCCATGTTAAAAACAAATAAACTGGCAACATCATCAATATCAAAATTGATGAGGATACATTTGTTTTTCATAAAGGATAAGATCTTCTAGTCTAAGGTTAGTATGATGGTTTAATTTCAGAGTTAGCCTAGTGGTTGGTAGTTAAACATCAGATTTTAGGTTACTTACGTCTATTCTAGCATGGCCAGATTGTGTCCCTTAACACCATATTTTTCTATATACACCGAGTGCACAAAATATTAGGAACACCTCCTAATGTTGAGTTGCACCCCCCCATTTTGCCATCAAAACAGTCTCAATTCATTGGGGCATGGACTACAAGGTGTTGAAAGGGATGCTGGCTGATGTTGCCTCCAATGCTCCCCACAGTTGTATCAAGTTGGCTGGATGTCCTTTGGATGGTGGACCATTCTTGATACACACAGGAAACTTGAGAGTGAAAATCCCGGCGGCGTTGCAGTTCTTGACACACTCAAAGTGGTGCGCCTGGCATCTACTACCATAACCCGCTCAAAGGCACTTAAATCCACAATCCACGTCTCAATTGTCTCAATGCTTAAAAATCCTTCTTTAACCTGTCTCCTCCTCTTCATCAACATTGATTGAAGTGGATTTAACATCAATAAGGGATCATCGCTTTCACCTGGATTCACCTGGTCAGTCTATGTCATGGAAAGAGCAGGTGTTCTTAATGTTTTGTACACTGTGTATGTCCAGAGTCAAATGAATGTATTTTGTCTAGAATACACAGTAATTACAGAATGGACTGCCATTGGTGTGGAGCTTTGCTAGTTTGTGTATATGGTGGAGAATAATTCAAAATCACATGCATTTTGAGGTGTATTCTATCAGTGTTACTAACTTGCTCATGCCCACAATTTAGCTGTTCAATATACTATGAATGAATTCCTTTCAGTGTATTGATATTCTTCTTCAGACAAAATCCATCATTACACTCATATTCAGTATGTATTTAGGATTTCATATCTCAGAAGTTTATAAGATTAGTTTTTTTATTGAGTTGCGTCAGAATAGAAGAAAGCACTTAACAATGACCATGTTCTTAAAATATTTGATACATTGTTTGGCCTTGAGTACATGCAAGCATTTCAAATACGTATTTTTAAAGCTTTTGTAACACCAGAGAAGATGACATGGTGTTGTTAACTCTGCCGGGTTTCTTTTCCAAAGTCTTTTGAGCTTAGTTTTATTTTGTTATTTTGTATATAATTGTTTAACTAGGCAGATCAGTTAAGGACAAATTCTTATTTTCAATGACAGCCTAGGAACAGTGGGTTAACTGCCTTGTTCTGGGGCAAAATGACAAATCTTGACTTTGTCAGCTCGGGGATTCAATCTTGCAACCTTTTGGTTACTAGTCCAACACTCTAACCACTAGGCTACCTGCTGCCGTAACATATTTATGCTATTTTTCTAACTTTAGATATGTAACTTTCCATTTTACCAATGACAATACTTAGTAGTAGAATCACTGACAACAATATTTGTTTTCTGTCTCATGTAGCTTCCATTAATTATAAGGTAATACTTTTAGTATCCAATACATTTTATAATTGTGTTGTCAGTCACAATGGCATGTTATCGTTTTGTTGATCAGCAACTTAAAAGTCATGGCAAATGTCTTTGTCTGAACATTGTTGTAAAATAAATAAAAAATAAAGCATATTATTTTATCGTAGGCAGTGTGATTAGTGCCTTTATCCGTTTCTGAAGCAATTCATTTAAGCGATGTAGTACTTGTACATGTCTTTGTTTAAATTGTCTTTCCTTTAAAAATAATCATCCTTTGGAAATAAAAAGATCTACTTAGGAACCATACTTAAGTGCCCTTAATTCATCACAAGATGTCATGTTTGTGATTGTCAGTAAACTCACCACTAGATGGTGCTGTATGTATATCCAGTAGTAAAATACTACGGTGAGAAGACCTGAGGTCTTTATAAAGTACAGAATCACTATGTCAACACCATAGTTCAGTGGCTCGTGCCAAATGGGCCATTCAAGTAATCTGTATTGTCTGTAATCGTAGGCTTCTATAATGTGTGAGGAGTATACAGGAGGACAGGGATCGTGCTTTATGTGAAAGTATTTGTGTTACTTTTTCAATTAGGCATTCAACCGTCTCCACATGTACATATGTCAATGTTGTTCCTTCTCTTGTATTGCTAGTGCTTTTGTCTGGGAATACCATGAGCCAATAGTTTATCAGATCATAATAATAAGCATTTTCTCTACATAACATCTGATTTGTAAGGGGGACAGTCCGACCGCAGCTGTTGAAGATAGCCAGGGCTGAAACCTGACTAGGTCATAAGCAGCAGGGAGCATAGCGATTAAGAGCGTTGGGTCAGTAACCAAAAGGTTGCTGTTTTGAATCCACGAGCTGACTAGGTGAAAATTTGGTCGATGTGCCCTTGAGCAAGGTCAATTAACCCTAATTGCTCCTGTAAGTCGCTCTGGATAAGAATGTCTGCTAAATTACTCAAATGTAAATAAGCAATGTGCCATGATCCCATCTCTTAACTTCAATGGTACAGAATACAAAGCAACCTGTTCCTGCTCTTCAACTGAAATATGTCACGGTTACGATAATCACAACAGGGACAGTGGTGTGTTATATTGTGACTTTGACAAAGCTCTGTCCACAGCAAAGATACCTGGGTAAAAGATACATTCAATAAACCCAACTCAAAGGCATTCACACAACAAAATGGGACTATGGCTATGTCACAGATGTAACTAAGTTCCCATAATTTAAATGAATTAATTGACTATTTAAGTGGTCATCTGTACTATATTTAACCCTTTGTTCTGTCTTGTTGAGAAAGTGGTGAATGTATTTGACAGACAAAAAAACTACAAGGAAAGCAGACGGCTGCTTCCTGGGCTGCACCACTTCCTGTGCTTTTCACTTATTTTCTTTTGAACCGTTTTATTTGCATGGTTTATTGAATGCTTGTTTCTGAGAATGTGTGAATGTGTTCAGATAATTTCCCCGGGCTGAGAGGTGAACAACTGTATAAACCATTCTATTATTTATTAAATGCTCTTTTGTGTTAGCTTCTACTTCATGCTGCTGCTTCAATTTTCCACCTTTTTACATTTGGCAGGATCTGGGCCACTAATGCTGTGTTTACACAGGCAGCCCATTTCTGATATTTTTCCACTAATTAGTCTTTTGACCAATCAGATCAGCTCTTTTGCCAATAAGATCCGAATGGGCTGCCTGTGTAAACATAGCTTTAGTGGGCAGATGTGGAGTAGATCCAGTTTTCTCTCAATTGGTGGTTCTGGGGGTGGCTGGAGCAGAAGATGTAACTATCCCCCTGTTGGTCTTGTCGGAGACAAAGTGTTGGCTCTTATATAAAGTTGTGATTGGAAAAGAAGCTCATTCATTTCATGGTTTATTGGTCAATTGAGGAGAAATTAGCAACAACAACAACAACAACAAAAAGACTCCTGGGCTGTGCTTCTCCACCACTGAAGCTGGGTGCTTCCTGAAAGAACACGAAAGCTCTACCTCCCGTGCCTTTGGCTTCTTTTCTAAGATGTGTTTTAAGGTTTTTTTCTGGGGTCAGGTAATGAATTGCTCCTACTCAAAAGGTGAACTGTCTAAATGACGCCCAATCATTTATTAAATTAGTACACTTTTTGTTTGCCTTTACTCCATGCTGTCAAGCCTTAACCTGAAACCCACAAGGGAATAGGCCAAGAAACACATGGAGGCGTCAGCTTGAGGCAGATACTAAGAAAACCGGCATAGGGTGGAGCGAGCTGGAGAAGACTGCCCAGAACAGAATGTGATGGAGATTTGTCAATGGCCCTATGTGCTTCCTGAAGAGTGATAGTAAGACATGGTAAAAAAGGCTCATGGTAAAAAAAGCATCATGCTGTTTTTGCTCCCACTGTACTACTGTGACCTAAACTCAGGCAAGATGTCTCTCTTAATTCTCCATGTCCTTCCAGACCCTTTGGTGTCTTCAAATCAAGTCAGATACCTTTTGGCACTCAAAATGCACCTGCCACTGCTACAAAATGTTATTTGCATGAGGTTGTGAGTGTCACAGAGCCACAGCACTCTCATCCTTATATTTTAATGTTGATATTAACCTTTTAAATACATTTGTACATAGCATCGCTCCCTCTATGGATTTGATGTGTCTGTTATACAGATGTAGGATCTTAATTTGACCTATATTGTCACAGGAAAATAATCCTGCAGCAACTGGATTTTTATGTTTAGTCCATAATGTTGCTTGATCAGTGGTTAGGCTATTACCTACAAACTCAACTCTGGACCTTGAACCCAGTTCCACTGCAGTTTTACCTGAGACTCCAGGTGTGTGCCATTACTTATCAGGTAGAACAGAAAACCAGCAGGCTCCAGACCTCGTAGGGCAGGTCTGGGCATCTCCAGTTCTCGGGGGCCTGATTGGTGTCACACTTTTGCCCCAGCCCCAGCTAACACACCTGACTCCATCAACTAATCATGATCTTCAGTTAAAAATGCAATTTGTTTAAATCAGGTGTGTATGCTAGGTTGGGGGAGAAGTGTGACACCAATCAGGCCCCCGAGGACTGGAATTGTCCAGGCCTGTCGTAGGGTAGGAGTTTAATACCCCTGAGCTACTATCTGGCCAAAAGTAGCCTACATGAAACGTGCAATACTATTAATATACACTGCTCAAAAAAAAAAAAATAACACATCCTAGATCTGAATGAATTAAATATTCTTATTAAATACTTTTTTCTTTACATAGTTGAATGTGCTGACAATAAAATCACACAAAAATGATCAATGGAAATCAAATTTAGCAACCCATGGAGGTCTGGATTTGGAGTCACACTCAAAATTAAAGTGGAAAACCACTCTACAGGCTGATCCAACTTTGATGTAATGTCCTTAAAACAAGTCAAAATGAGGCTCAGTAGTGTGTGTGGCCTCCACGTGCCTGTATGACCTCCCTACAACGCCTGGGCATGCTCCTGATGAGGTGGCGGATGGTCTCCTGAGGGATCTACTCCCAGACCTGGACTAAAGCATCCGCCAACTCCTGGACAGTCTGTGGTCCAACGTGGCGTTGGTGGATGGAGCGAGACATGATGTCCCAGATGTGCTCAATTGGATTCAGGTCTGGGGAACGGGCGGGCCAGTCCATAGCATCAATGCCTTCCTCTTGCAGGAACTGTTGACACACTCCAGCCACATGAGGTCTAGCATTGTCTTGCATTAGGAGGATCCCAGGGCCAACCGCACCAGAATATGGTCTCACAAGGGGTCTGAGGATCTCATCTCGGTACCTAATGGCAGTCAGGCTACCTCTGGCGAGCACATGGAAATGCCACCCCACAAAGAAATGCCACCCCACACTATGACTGACCCACCGCCAAACCGGTCATGCTGGAGGATGTTGCAGGCAGCAGAACGTTCTCCACGGCGTCTCCAGATTCTGTCACGTCTGTCACATGTGCTCAGTGTGAACCTGCTTTCATCTGTGAAGAGCACAGGGCGCCAGTGGCGAATTTGCCAATCTTGGTGTTCTCTGGCAAATGCCAAACGTCCTGCACAGTGTTGGGCTGTAAGCACAACCCCCACCTGTGGACGTCGGGCCCTCATACCACCCTCATGGAGTCTGTTTCTGACCGTTTGAACAGACACATGCACATTTGTGGCCTGCTGGAGGTCATTTTGCAGGGCTCTGGCAGTGCTCCTCCTGCTCCTCCTTGCACAAAGGCGGAGGTAGCGGTCCTGCTGCTGGGTTGTAGCCCTCCTATGGCTTCCTCCACATCTCCTGATGTACTGGCCTGTCTCCTGTAAGCGCCTCCATGCTCTGGACACTACGCTGACAGACACAGCAAACCTTCTTGCCACAGCTCGCATTGATGTGCCATCCTAGATGAGCTGTACTACCTGAGCTAATTGTGTGGGTTGTAGACTCCGTCTCATGCTACCACTAGAGTGAAAGCACCGCCAGCATTCAAAAGTGACCAAAACATCAGCCAGGAAGCATAGGAACTGAGAAGTGGTCTGTGGTCACCACGTGCAGAACCACTCCTTTATTGGGGGTGTCTTGCTAATTGTCAATCAATGTTGCTTCCTAAGTGGACAGTTTGATTTCACAGAAGAGTAATTGACTTGGATGTTACATTGTGTTGTTTAAGTGTTCCCTTTATTTTTTGGAGCTTAGTCTGGGTTTTCAGTGAATTTATGTAAATCAAGAAGCTCATCTGAATTCCCTGAGGGGCAGTAAAATTCTCAACAACAAAAGAGTGATCGAATTAAGATCCTACATCATTAGGAATGGCAGCTTAAATAGAAACCCAGCATAGAAAAGAAATCAACATAAAAGACCCATTGCTTGTTGAAATTGTTACTAATGCAGACCATTGTAAAGAACAGTATTACACATTTCAATAACCCTTGGAGAAATTGAAGGGGGAAATGCTAATTGTGTTTAGTGGTAGGATACAGTGCATTTGGAAAGTATTCAGACCCCTTCCCTTTTTTTCACATTTTGTTAAGTTACTTGTTCTAAAATGTATTAAATTGTAGTATTCCCCCCTCATCAATCTACACACAATACCCCACAATGAAAACGCGAAAAAAGGTTTAGATTGAAGATGAAATATCATATTTACATAAGTATTCAGACCCTTTACTCAGTACTTTGTTGAAGCACCTTTGGCAGCGATTACAGCCTTGAGTCTTCTTGGGTATGACGCTACAAGCTTGGAACACCTGTATTTTGGGAGTTTCTACAATTCTTCTCTGCAGATCCTCTCAAGCTCTGTCAGGTTGGAGGGTTAAGGGTTACACTTCGGGTAAGATTTTGGGCTTACAGTTAGGATTTTTTTTTTTTTTTTTACCCCCTTTTCTCCCCAATTTTGTGGTATCCAATTGTTAGTAGTTACTATCTTGTCTCATCGCCACAACTCCCATACGGGCTCGGGAGAGACGAAGGTCGAAAGCCAAGCATCCTCCAAAACACAACCCAACCAAGCCGCACTGCTTCTTAACACAGCGCGTATCCAACCCGTAAGCCAGCCGCACCAATGTGTCGGAGGAAACACCGTGCACCTGGCGACCTGGTTATCATGCACTGCGCCCAGCCCGCCACAGGAGTCGCTAGTGCGCGGTGAGACAAGACAAGGATATCCCTACCGGCCAAACCCGGACGACGCTAGACCAATTGTGCATCGCCCCACAGACCTCCCATTCGCGGCCGGCTAAGACAGAGCCTGGGCGCAAACCCAGAGTCTCTGGTGGCACAGCTAGCACTGCGATGCAGTGCCCTAGACCACTGCGCCATCCGGGAGGCTTTTGAATGGGTATCAATTGGATAGGATTTTTAATGGGTATCAATTGTTTGGTCCCCACAAGGACAGTAAAACAATGTGTGTGACTCAGCACTACAAGAACAGATACGATGTACAGTGCATTCGGAAAGCATTCAGACCCCTTCCCTTTTTCCACATTTTGTAATGTTACAGCCTTATTCTAAAATTGATGAATACATTTTTTTCCCTCAAAATGACAAAGCGAAAACCGTTTTATAGAAATGTTTGCAAATTTGTGAATAAAAACAAACAAAAAAATACCCTATTTACATAAGTATTCAGACCCTTTGTTATGAGACTCAAAATTGAACTTGGGTGCATCCTGTTTCCATTGATCATCCTTGAGATGTTTCTATAACTTGATTGGAGTAAATTATTTGGAAAGGCACACCTGTCTATATAAGTAAAATGGCGCCGGAGAGAAAGGCAGACATTTTACGTGTCCCCAACCTATTGTGTTTTTTTTGTTTGTTTATTTGCGTTGTTTGTAACTTATCGTTTTACTTTTTTTGTACATAATGTTGCCTCTACCTTCTTTTATGAGCATAAATAACTTCTAGACATCCTGACAGGCCGCCCCCAGGTGTTGAAGGTAGGAAACAACATCTCTACTTCACTGATCCTCAACACTGGGGCTCCACAAGAGGGCGTGCTCAGCCCCCTCCTGTACTCCCTGTTCACCCATGACTGCGTGGCAATGCATGCCTCTAACTCAATCATCATGTTTGCAGATGACACAACAGTAGTAGGCTTGATTACCAACAATGACGAGACAGCCTACAGGGAGGAGGTGAGGGCACTCGGAGTGTGGTGTCAGGAAAACAACCTCTCACTCAATTTCAACAAAACAAAGGAGATGATCGTGGACTTCAGGAAACAGCAGAGGGAGCACCCCCTATCCACATTGACGGGACAGCAGTTCCTCGGCGCACACATCACGTACAAACTGAAATGGTCCACCCACACAGACAGTGTGCTGAAGAAGGCACAACAGCGCCTCTTCAACCTCAGAGGGCTGAAGAAATTTGGCTTGTCACCTAAAACCCTCACACTCTTTTACAGATGCACAACTGAGAGCATCCTGTCGGGCTGTATCACCGACTGGTATGGCAACTGCACCGCCCACAACCGCAGGGCTCTCCAGAGGGTGGTGTGGTCTGCACAACGCATTACCGGGGGCAAACTACCTGCCCTCCAGGACACCTACAGCACCCGATGTCACAGGAAGGCCAAAAAGATTATCAAGGACAACAGCCACCCGAGCCACTGCCTGTTCACCTCTCTACCATCCAGAAGGCGAGGTCAGTACAGGTGTATCAAAGCTGGGACCGAGAGACTGAAAAACAGCTTTTATCTCAAGGCCATCATACTGTTAAACAGCCATTGCTGCTAACATACAGACTTGAAATCATTGGCCACTTTAACAAATGGATCACTCGTCATGTTTACATATCTTGCATTACTCATCTCATATGTATATACTGTGTTTTATACCATCTATTGCATCTTGCCCATGCTGCTCTGTCATTGCTCATGCATATATTTATATTTATATATTCTTATTCCATTCCTTCACTAGATTTGGGTGTACTAGGTAGATGTTGTGGAATTGTTAGATTACGTCTTAGATATTGCTGCACTGTCAGAACTAGAAGCACAATAATTTGGCTACACTCGCAATAACATCTGCTAACCATGTGCATGTGACCAATAAGATTTGATTTGATAATGGCAGTTCTTGCTCCTTAATAATGAATTTTGATGCCAAAGCGGATTTATCATCTGACGTTCGTCCCCACTATAGGGGTGAATATGTACATCAGAGTTTTAAGTCCATAGCCTTGCTGTGTGTACATCAGCCTGCCAGCTTTGGGCCAATTAAGGCCTCAGTCTCACAGTCGATTAATATACCTCTACCAATGCAAATTAAATCTATTAGGAGGTGAATAGCCTCTAATGAAGATTGTAATGACTGAGCAGTAGATTTGCATATTTATATTATAGGTTATTGATAAAAGGTATAGCTGCAGATAGTAGGAGATGCATGTGTTTGTCATTCACCTTAACTGAACTGGTATTAACCACTTCCTTGGACAACACAGGATTCTTACTAAGATTTTCATATGGATCCAGTAGGCTATACCCTATCAGGTTTTAATTATTATTATACAGGCATTATTCACAATGCATGGGTAATGCTGTTATTTACAATGACAGTTTCCTCTACTATGTGTCAAGTTAAAGAGCAGAATAGGGAGTGAATGGGGGGACATATGCTGTATCTCTCTCTCTCTCTCTCTCTCTCTCTCTCTCTCTCTCCTTCTCTATCCTCTCCTTCCCCGTTCTCCCCCTACTAATCTCAGTGAAGCTCAGGTGATCTCTCTCTTGCTCCTCTTGGGTGGATCAAAACCTTGTGAACGGCAATGTTTCACCTCTCTCACTATCTTCTTCCATGTCCACCCTCATGTCCACCACCCTGCTCAAATCCTTCGTCTCTCCTCTGTGACACAGACACCACAGCAGCACCCAGCTATTACTATTCAGAAAGCACACAGCTCTCTCACTGAATGAAACACCACACTAGGTCTGTGTCCCAAATGGTACTTGATTCCCTGTGTAGCGTACTTCATGGGGGCTCTGGTCAAATGTGGTGCACTATACAGGGACTAGGGTGCCATTTGGGCGCATCCAACGGTTGTTTTTAGGGTTACCCATCTCTCTCAGCAGGATTTTTAAAGGGCTATCTGTCCCTGTCAATCATCAACTTGAAACATTTTTCTAAAACTCCAAGTAATGCACTATATAGGGAATAGAGTGCAATTTGGGACACATCCCATGTATTGGAGGTCAGAGGCCTGCTGGTCAGAATGAAATACTGTCATGTCTTTTGTACATCAACTGGGTCGAAAAGATACAAGATTACTAGAAAACAAACGCAGTCCAGTAGCCCTAGAGGAATGCAGCCCAGGTGCAGACTCTCCTAGCCACAGGCTACCATAATAATGTATTAAAACATATAAGCAGGGGGCTGCTGTGTGTGACAAAGTGGAGATCAGGTGTTTAGTGAGGATATGAGGTTAAGATGACAGGTGCTGAGTGATATTAGGATAGACAGAGAACTAGCCAACCCTGAGGGAAGGATAACTTATACACCGCTACACCTGATACAATGTCACTCAAAGTAGAGCTTACCCCACTGTATAGGACATACTGAATAAGAAAGGTATTTTGGATGTTGGCTCTCTGTTTTTGGCATATGCCTCAATGCAACATTGAGAGATGAGATATATTGATTTATTTAATACAGGTATGATAAATAGTGAGCTTGTAAAAGGAGAGGGCAGCTTACAGCAGTGAGAGGAGTGAGGACACAAACAATAGTATTACTGACACACCACTAAATCCATATCTACGAATATCACAGACATGGGCTGTTATCCTATGATGAGGGCAATGGTGTGATTCGTCATACAGTATGACTGATGACAGATGCATCAACACAATGCTATTTGTCACTGTTAACTAACTAAATCCACACAATGCTATTTGTCACTGTTAACTAACTAAATCCACACAATGCTATTTGTCACTGTTAACTAACTAAATCCACACAATGCTATTTGTCACTGTTAACTAACTAAATCCACACAATGCTATTTGTCACTGTTAACTAACTAAATCCACACAATGCTATTTGTCACTGTTAACTAACTAAATCCACACAATGCTATTTGTCACTGTTAACTAACTAAATCCACACAATGCTATTTGTCACTGTTAACTAACTAAATCCACACAATGCGGTTTTATGGATTCAGGCAGTGACTGATAAATACATACCTGTATAAAATCAAGCAGACTTGAAAGATGATGTTAACGTTAAGTGTCAGTTATGAGGCCCCAGCCCTTACTAATGGACGAGAAGAGAAATGTCTGGATGGAAGAACAGCTTCATTTATTAAAGATTTCATACATGAGGTTATTTGTAGAAAAATGCAAAGTGCAGCTAACAGAAAACATTTACAAAAAAGTAGCCCACCAAGTCATTTTAAATAACTGATTATTATTAGTATGGAATCACTCTTCTAGTCATACTTTCAACAAAGTAATACTGTTAAGGCTTAATGAAGCCACAATAAACCTTCATAGACCCTTAATGCCTGTAAAGATGACATTCACGAGTTGCAGTTCATTTATAGCAACTCTATTCAGATAATAACACAATTCTTGTCATGTTCAAATTGAGAGGCTATACAGTACTAGGTGACAGAACTAAGCCAGCTATGAGCATTGAGCTTTCAGAAGGTTGACAAATATGTACCAGGCCTAAGCTGCCTGCTGCCAACCTCGCTCTAGAAACACAGGCATAAACAGTGCCGGCCCGGCCGGGTCACCATGAAACAGTTGACCCATGCAAGTTTATGATCAGAAATGATCTGTGCAATAGGCACGTCAGATAGACACAAAAGCATAAGAACAATGTTGACAACGCTCTGGTTCGGGGAAGGGGGGGTTAGATTTTCACCCTGCCGGAGATTTGGCAGGTCTTCTGTTATTGAATATTTCCATTGTCAATGCAACAAAAGTGTGATGATCACTGTTCAAATGCTTACAAAGGAAATGCCATCTTGCAAACAGCATGCTGACCTCTGCAGTTTTGAAGTGAAATATGCAATGATTAGAAAGGCACGTTTGTTTTCCTGCGATGAGTTTAAAAAGTTCACTGTTGGGTTCATTGTGTGCCGCTTCTGAAACCCCAACCTGCCTTACTCCTCTGTCTGTTCCACTTCAATGTATTCTGAAAAACACTGAAAATATTTTAAAAATACACTGGAAACCTGGACAGAGATATAATTATTTTGGAATGTATTCTGACACTCCAGTCCAGAGTATTCTATGGTTCTATTGTGGAACGAGTCAACACCAAGGACATTATTCCACTGTGAAGCACATACACTCACTCACTCACACCCACACAAACCATTCATTTGTAAGATTTATATCACCAGAGATATTTTCTGCGGTGTCAGACTCACATTCAGAAGATTATAAAATGTGAACTAGTTAACCAACTGTTTCGACTTTATCTGTTATTTATTGGCGAGTCAAGGGCAAACTCAGTCTGACAATCAATACATATTGTTGAAAACCTTTCAGCTTGCCAGTATCTGATTTCTCAGAAAGAGAACATCAAAATTGTCCAAATTTTAACATGGCTTATGACTTAAGTTATATCTCAAGTGATAACACACTTGAACAAATTGTATTGTGTGTGTGTGCGTGTGTGTGTGTTTGCATGCGTGTGACTGATTCATCTCTGTCTCTATCAGATATATATCTTTGAAAAGCTTCAGACCAACTGGCCTTTGTTTAGGGCTCTGCGATGGTTCATTCCAGTTGATTACTCATGTTCTAATGCTAATGACAGAGGGCTGGTTTAAGGTTTCAGCCCTGTCAGCTGGTCAGTGGGACTGTGACATATGTGCAATAGGTTGTGACAGTGGCACAGGGACCACGTCTTTTTCACAGGAGATTTGATATGTGGGATGAATGTGGTTACTGTCAATGGACATATTAGTGGCCATTATTAGTCAGAGGAGTTGTGCATTTCGTTCAGCTTTTCACTGGGCTCCTGCTACAGCCATACAGGCTGCATAGATGACTCAATTGGGTAGTGTTTCACAACCAGCGGGAAGTCAGACTGGTGGTGCATTTTATATCAGGTTTACTCCCTAGTGTAGAACAGGAGACAACAGTCCTGGCTCAAATCTACATTTGGTGAGTTATTGTATCAACATGAAAATATTCAAACAGAAAACATTTCAGAATTTATTGAAAATGTGAAATTAAACTTGCAGCAGTGTTTGAAAAACCAAAGCCATAATACGGTCATTGGTCTTCGTTTAAACACTGACAAATTGACAATATGATAGAAAGACAATGTTGAGTCCAGGTGTCAAGATAACCACACATAATATCCTGAGGTGATCCCGAGTGACTGACATCGCATTGTCTCTAATTTAGTGACACGGTGTAGCACACAACAGGAAAGACAACAAGTCACTTTGAAAATTCATCTGCTTTAGGGCAGCATGTCTGCATTAGCTGTTACCTGGAAAGTGATATGTCATATCAAATGAACACAGAGTATCTTCAGCAGAGGGCATCAGATGCGGGTGTGCAAGCACACACACACACACACACCTGAATTCTGAATGTGGTGACCATACACCTCAGGACAGAAACAGGGGCATCTAGAAGGAGCATCTAGAAGGACAATAATTCAAAGCTATATCCCATCTCAATCTCAACATTTTTAATTTGAGGTGCAGCTTTACCGTTAACCTGTATATCAATTGTTACTGAACAGGGGAAATGCGGTAAGTGTCCACAGCATATCATAGAATAGGATTCTACAACCAGTGAGTTGTAGTACAGAAGTTGTGAAATAATATTGTTCTATAACGACCACTCATTTTCTGAAAACCAATGGCAAAGTGATTTACAATATATTACAGCACCTTAAGTAACAGTTTACAGTTCATCTACATGTACAATATATGTTGCCTCCTTATTTTATGTTGAACATCATTATTACATACTATTCATATGTTGTTGTTTTGAGAAATATCAAACTAACATGAATTGCAATAGAACATTGATATTGACACACATAAATGATCTATCCATGTATTTTACATAGATATGACAAGATACTATATGTTACAAGTTGAATTCCTCTTCAATAACATCAATACCTCAACGATAAAAAAAAACATAATTACAGATTATAGGATTTTAATTTGATCACCCTGTTGTTGCTGAGAATTCTCCTGCTCAGCAGGAAACGCAAACTTGTAGTGTATTCAAGGTTTTATAAAGCGCTTCTAAAGTTTGTAATTTCCACTTTAAAATGTCAGACTTTTAAAAAATGTTTTATTTAATTTATTTAACATTTATTTAACTAGGCAAGTCAGTTAAAAATCTAAATCTAAATCACTACATAAAGAGAGACCTAAGACAACAACATAGCATGGCAGCAACACATGACAACACAGCATGGTAGCAACACAACATGACAACAACATGGTAGCAGCACAATATGGCAGCAGCACAGTTTACAAACATAGAGACAACAATACATCACGTAAAGCAGCCACAACTGTTAGTAGGAGTGTCCATGATTGAGTCTGAATGAAAAGATTGAGATAAAACTGTCCAGTTTGAGTGTTTGTTGCAGCTTGTTCCAGTCGCTAGCTGCAGTGAACTGAAAAGACGAGCAACCCAGGGATGTGTGTGCTTTGGGGACCTTTTAACAGTATGTGACTGGCAGAACGGATGTTGTATATTGAGGATGAGGGCTGCAGGAGATGTCTGAGATAGGGGGGAGTGAGGCCTAAGAGGGTTTTATAAATAAACATGCGAAGGGTATACAGAGATGACCAGTTTACAAAAGAGTAAAGAGTGCAGTGGTGTGTCCCATAAGGAGCATTGGTGGCAAATCTGATGGCCAAATGGTAAAGAACATCTAGCCGCTCGAGAGCACCCTTACCTGCCGATCTATAAATTATGTCTCTGTAATCTAGCATGGGAGGACGGTCATCTGAATCAGGGTTAGTTTGACAGCTTGGGTGAAAGAGGAGAGATTACGATAGAGGAAACCAAGTCTAGATTTAACTTTAGCCTGCAGCTTTGATATGTGCTGAGAGAAGGACATTGTACCATCTAGCCATACTCCCAAGTACTTGTATGGGGTGACTACCTCAAGCTCTAAACCCTTAGCAGTAGTAATCACACCTTTGGGGAGAGGGGCATTCTTCTTACCAAACCACAAAACCTTGGTTTTGGCGGTGTTCAGAACAACGTTAAAGGCAGAGAAAGCTTGTTCGACACTAAGAAAGCTTTGTTGTGGAGCGCTTAACACAAAATACGGGGAGGAGCCAGCTGAGTATAATACTCTATCATCTGCATATAAATGGATGAGAGAGCTTCTTACTGCCTGAGCTATGTTGTTGATGTAAATTGAGAAGAGCATGGGGCCTAGGATCGAGCCTTGGGGTACACCCTTGGTGACAGGCAGTGGCTGAGACAGCAGATGTTCTGACTTTATACACTGCATTCTTTGAGAGAGGTAGTTAGCAAACCAGGCTAAAGACCCCTCAGAGACACCAATACTCCTTAGCCGGCCCACAAGAATTTAATGGTCTACCGTATCAAAAGCTTTGGCCAAGTCAATAGCAGCACAACATTGCTTAGAATCAAGGGCAATGGTGACATCATTGAAGATCTTTAAGGTTGCAGTGACACATCCATAACCTGAGCGGAAACCAGATTGTATACCAGAGAAAAGACTATAGACATCAAGAAAGCCAGTCAGTTGATTATTGCCAAGTTTTTCCAACACTTTTGATAAACAGGGCAAAATAGAAATAGGCTTATAACAGTTAGGATTAGCTTGATCTCCCCTCTAAATAAAAGACGAACCATGGCTGCCTTCCAAGCAATGGGAACCTCCACAGAGAAGAGAGGCAGGTTAAAAAGGTCAGAGATAGGCTTGGCGATTATAGGTGCAGCAACCTTAAAGAAGAAAGTGTCTAAACCATCTACACCCAGGTGTTTTTGGGGGGGTCAAGTTTAAGGAGCTCCTTTAGCACCTTGGACTCAGTGACCGACCGCCTGCAGGCAGAAGCTTTGTAGCGGGGCGGGGGGAAAAAGAGGGAGGAGCATCGGGGCTAGTCACATTAGAAGGGGTGGGAGATGAGGAAATGTTGAAAGGGGAAGGAGGCATGGCTGAGTCAAATATGAATCCTGACTTAATGAAGTGGTAATTAAAAACCTCAGCCATGTGCTTCTTGTCAGTAACAACCACATCATCAACTTTAAGGGACATGGGAAGCTGTAAGGAGGAGGGTTTATTCTTCTGGTCTCCAGGTTTTCCAGAACTTATTGAGGTTAGATCCACAGAGAGAGAACTGCTTCTTAAAGTAACTAACTTTGTCCTTCCAGAAGGCCTGAGTGCACTTATTTCACATTTGAAGTAACTCTGCAAGATCAAGGTCGAACCAGGGGCTGAACCTGTTTTTAATTCTCATTTTCTGTATAGTGGCGTGTTTGTTAACAATATCACTGAAAATATCAAAAAAGAAGGTCCAATTGTCTTCGATAGAGGGGATCAAGCTGATTCTGTACCAGGACAGGTCATGACGGAAGTTTTTTAGCAAGCGTCTATGACAAATTAGGACAGGTCGTTTCACTGAGCAGCCATTACGAACACAGGCTGTAAAACAGTGACCCCTAAGGTCATTACAGAAAACACCAAACTGATACCTATCAGGATTATTTGTCAGGATAACATCAAGGAGAGTAGCCTTTTCTGGGTGTTTGGAGTCATACCTTATGGGATTGGTAATAAACTGAGAAAGCTGTAGGGAGTCCTATTGCTTGAGGATTTGGTCAGGTTGTTTAAGCATGTCCCAGTTTAGGTCACCTAGCAGGACAAATTCAGACTTAGTGTAAGGGGCCAGGAGAGAGCTTAGGCCAGGTAGGGTACAGGCCGGTGCTGATGAAGGTTGATAACACCAAGCAACAGTTCACGAAGAGAAATTTGAACGTTTTTGCCCCATCAACCCCTACAAAAATGTCCATGAATTATAATCCACATTTCTTGTTGCTGCAGGAAGCAAACTGGCTCAAATTAAGACCCTACATCTGTACACAACCAGTAGGCTACTCTACCCATGTGAATAGGTAGTAAAAATTTAGTCCAACTCTAATAAGCACACTGAAAATCTGAGACTTTCCTAGCCACTTGACTCCAAATAAGGTTATTATCATTTATATACAAACTCCAAAGAACATCGCAGTTAATTTCCTCCTAAGATAATATTCAGACTCTTTAATTTGTAATCATTTCCTTCCTCTCTTCTATCAAACGAGTGAAACAGAAGTGAGTCGCTCTTTTGGTATCATCTTTACCAGGCAGCGCAAGAGCAGTATTGTGTTCTGTATGGTGAAATTTGTCCCGACCAACATTTACGCCCCCTATGGGTGAGCTGGCCCCATGCCCCATTGGTCCAGAGAGGTGAGGCCCACCTCCGACTGAGATATCATTGGTCCTCATGGCCAAGTTCTTAGAGAAGGAGTCTGTACAGTGGTTCCAGATAAAAAAGGAGTCTCCATTACTGGACCTAATGTCTGGCCTCTGGGGAGGCTCTGGTAGCTTCACAGGATGAGTTCCCATAAACATCAATGGTCCGTCCACAGACAGTCTGCGTCCTCGCCTGGTGGGGGTGCTACACCACATGTGAGTTCCCATATGGACCTACATGAGGAAGAGAGCAATGGTGAGTCACACTCCTTTTATGAAGACAAATGGTTCGATATACTACATTTCTCGTGGACAGAGTACGTAACATAAATGGTATCGTAACATCTGTCAGAAGACTAACAAGCAACAGTTGTTCCGGTGAACTGTTTTTTTGCCACTGATTAGTTGGAAAAATCTAGATTTTGCAGGTGTGAGCATCTTTTGAAATTCAGAACGGGAGGGGACATTTGGCCCATAGACTTTAATCGAGTAACTGGCGCAAGATTTCTGTTCTGGGTTTTCGAAATTATATATACTGAATTAATGAAGAAGAAAAAAAACTGAACTTGGCATGATTTTATATCAAGTGTCCATCTCTTTCACAGTTTTCACATTTTGTTTCTTGACAATCTCTCTAAACCCCATCTCATAAGTGTAAAAGTGGAATGTACCTTCAGATTTCCTTTGGTGGTGAATGCCCGACCACAGACAGTGCAGGCAAACGGCTTCTCCCCAGTGTGAGTCCTCTCGTGGATTTGCAGGGCACTAGAAGAAGAGAAGGTTTTCCCACAAGTGTGGCAGTAATGCTGCTTGGGAGTCCGTCGAGGTGGCTGGGTGGCAAGCGCTGGGGAGGAAGAGGCAGAGGACGTCCTCAAACGCAAACTGCCTAGAAGATCCCTTGGTACCCCATAGCGGGCACTACCCAGGAATCTGTTCACTTCTGTCTTGATCATTTGGGTGCTCAGAGGATGTACAGAGTTGTTGGGGCATGAGGCAATGTTGGGAGTGGTGGGCTCAAACAACTTGGATGGCAGGTCCCTCATCTGATGTGTTAGCATGTGCTGCTTGAGGTTCCCCTTGGTGGAAAACCCTCTGTTGCAAGCTGTACAAATAAATGGTCTCTCCCTGGTATGGCTTCGATAATGGATGTCCAAGGCACTTTGGCAGGCAAAGGTCTTACCACAAATGTCACATTCAGTGTTCTTGAATATGCCTAGTTGTTCACGGAAAGTGTAGACCATGTTAGTGGGATCCTTCAGTGGGTTTAAAGATTTTAGATGGTCAAGGGACACCAGTGGACCAGTGCCAGTGAACTGCAAAAGGTTTGGATTGATATGTGCCTGGGATAAAGCTTTCTGGTACATTTCCTCAAAGCTTGTGGGGCTAGAACATACTGGAACACTCTTGCTTTGGGAAAGAGACTGCTTGTCAACGGTATTCTCAGAAACAGCAAGGCTCCCACCACTTCGGTCACCTCCAAGAGATGACGAGGCATAGACCTTCGTCTTAAACCAGTTGACCTGCTTCTCCTCCACTGGCCTATGATAGTTAGTTGTCCTTTCGGGATCAGAGGAGCCTGCTCCTGTACTATCAGATGGAGAGGAAGACATGCTGCCGGACGAGGAGTTATTAAACCTAGACATGCCTGCTGTCATGCCCACATGCCCACTGTCATTGAAGTCTAAATCATCAGAAGGGTTCTCCAACTTTTCTAATTTCGTCTCATCTATTGAACCTCCATCAGACTCCATTGACATTGGGTAGTTCTGTTCAGAGAGAGGGGTGTTGGGAATCTGGCAACCCATATGCATACGGATGTGCTGCTGAAGGACAACAGCGTTAGTGAACTTCCTCTGGCAGATAGGGCAGGAGTGGTGGACCCTCAGTGGCGGTGTGGTGCGATGAACCGCATGGTGCGTCTTCAGGTTCCCTTTGGTGGAGAACGCCCGTCGGCACACTTTACATCTGAAGGGCCGCTCTCCTGTGTGGGTGCGGTAGTGCATCTTGAGGGCGCTCTGACAACTGAGTATGCGGTTGCAAATGACACACTCATTGGGGTCTGTCACCTTCTTGTCAATGTTCTCAACCAGCTGCTGGAGTTTCAAGGTCTCTGATGTCTGCATGGGATCAAGGACTCCTCCTCTGAAGGGATGTTTGGTCTTGAACTGCTCCAACTTGATGGGATTTGTGCTGATGGAAGTGACATTGACGGATACATAGTCAGCTGATCTTTCTGTTGTGGAGCTCATCTTCGAGCTAAAGGTCAAGGGAGGTATAACGTTGTCTGTTTTCAGATTCATGGTGTGGAACTTTGGGACTTTTCCAGCCTCTATCAAGTCTACGCTCTTTACTGCACTAGATGAATCACGTACAACTGGACTGGAATATGCAGTTAATGAAACAGGCTGCTCCTCTTTCTTGATGAGAAAGGGTAAGTTGGGTGATCCAGTTTGGAGCAACAGGCCTACAGAAGTAGTCAAGGTGGCTAGGGATGGTTTACTATCCTGCCAGCATGTAACTGTTTTTTCTGGTGGTATAGACATGCCATACGGGATTCCTGTGCTGGTTGGGATGTTGTCCAGGTGTTCTGGAACAGGGTAAGGGTTCATTTGGATATGGGGGAACCTCTCTTTGTGCCGCTGGAAGTGTACCTTCAAGTTCCCACGGGTGGAGAAACGATTCCCGCAGATGTTGCACTTGAATGGCCTCTCCCCAGTGTGGGATCGCAAATGGATCTGTAAGGCACTGTCACTCCCAAAAACCTTAGCGCAAAACCTGCATTTATGTTTAAAGAAGGCCTCTTTGGAAGAGCTTTTGGGTTCGAAAGAAGTCACATTGGATGGTTTTCCTTTCCTTTGTCCGGCTAGCGCCTTTAAGGCATTCAGGTCCTGCACAATTGTGCCAATGCTTGGTCCAGCGCTAGAGAGTGTTTGATTGCTGAGTGGTGGCTGAGGTAGACGTGGTGTATTTGATCGGTTTAGCAAGCTACCTGTGCCAAGTGCCGGTGAGTTCCTTATGGTTTGGGCTGAAAAATTTAGTTGAGGGTACAGACCGCTAGCATGAGTGTACTTCTTTCTAGAGTGGGGCTTGCTAACTGCTGAAGCTATGTGTTTACGTATACTTTGCAAGGGTTCAGTGCTAGAGTGTACAATACTCCTTCCAAAGGGGCTCTGTGGTAATTGCACTTTTGCTGTTAATCGTTTAAAGTGTCCGATGCTGGCAGACTGGCTGGCGAGACCCTGGGCTAATCCAGCAGCTGCAGCTAGCTGCTGGGAGAGATGGGAACTGAGGGTTGTCAACTGGCTGGCCTGCGTTGATGCTAGACTAACCTGAGGGCAGCTGATGGGTGTTTGTGTCAGTGTCTCTGATACCTCAGACCTCTGGGAAGCAAATAGTAAGACCTGGTGACGAATCTGGTCAATCAGCTGCAGCTGGTGAATCTGATTCAGCTGCAAGGCCAGGAGTTGTTCCATCAGAGAAGAGACAGCCATCTTACCGCTGCCACTGCTGCCGGTGTCCGATCGGCTCTGCTGGGGAAACTGGGCCACTGCCACTTTAGTGCTTTCTAGGTTTTCAATGATGACATTGCTGTTGAACCATGAGAATGTCCCCTGATGTTCCAACATATTGCTGCCAGGTTGAGGTAGTGAAATTGGGAGAACTGAGGTACATGAAACAATGTCAGTCTTGCTGTCAGTACTGCTTTTCCGGCTGCTACTGATGCTACTGGGGCTATCTAGCCGGCAATGGCTATTCTTAGTTCTTGAAACATTAATGGATTCTTCCTTCACTTCTGACTTCTCCTCCGACAGATCACAGCACTCTTCCATTTCAGAGTTGTTGACTGTTTCGCCTGGTTCCACTGCTTTACGAGGCGACAAGGCTAGATGGAATATTTCAGCAGACGACACTAGATCTTCATTATCATTGACGATCAGGACTAAATGATTGGGAGAGCAATCCCTGACATGTAGTTCCAGATCTGATAGTTCAACAAACGCAGCACAGCATCTGCTGCAGACATGAGAACAAGAGACCAAAATGGGGGGAGTCGCTAAACTGTCATGGGTGCCCCCTGAAACAGACAAGAAGGAGGTAAAGGTTATTTATATATATACAGTACCAGGAAAACATTTGGACACACCTACTCATTCAAGGGATTTTCTTTATTTGTACTATTTTCTACATTGTAGAATAATAATGAAGACTTCAAAACTATGAAATAACACATATGGAATCATGTAGTAACCTAAAAGTGTTAAACACATTTTTTTTTTAAGTTGCCACCCTTTGCCTTGATGACAGCTTCACACAATTTTGGCATTCTTCATGAGGAATGCTTTGCCAACAGTCTTGAAGGAGTTCCCACATATGCTGAGCACTTGTTGGCTGCTTTTCTTTCACTCTGCGGTCCAACTCATCCAGAATGCTGGATGCTGTGGTAGCCATGCTGGTTAGGTGTGCCTTGAATTCTAAATAAATCCCAGACAGTGTCACCAATAAAGCACCCCCACACCATCAAACCTCCTCCTCCATGCTTCACGGTGGGAGCCACCCATGCGGAGATCATCCGTTCACTTACTCTGCGTCTTACAAAGACTCGGCCGCTGGACTCATCAGACCAAAGGACAGATTTCCACCGGTCTAATGTCCATTGCTCGTGTTTCTTGGCCCAAGGAAGTCTCTTCTTCTTATTGGTGTCCTTTTAGTGGTGGTTTCTTTGCAGCAATTTGACCATGAAGGCCTGATTCACGCAGTCTCCTTTGAACAGTTGATGTTGAGATGTGTCTGTTACTTGAACTCTGTGAAGCATTTATTTGGGCTGCAATTTCTGAGGCTCGTAACTCGAATTCACTTATCCTCTGCAGCAGAGGTGACTCTGGGTTTTCCTTTCCTGTGGCGGTCCTCATGAGAGCCAGTGTCATCATAGACCTTGACGGTTTTGCGACTGCACTTGAAGAAGCGTTCAAAGTTCTTGAAATGTTTCACATTGACTGACCTTCATGTCTTAAAGTAATGATGGACTGTCGTTTCTCTTCAATTATTTGAGCTGTTCTTGCCAGAATATGGACTTGGTCTTTTACCAAATAGGACTATCTTCTGTATACCACCCCTACCTTGTCACAACACAACTGACTGTCTCAAACGCATTAAGAAGGAAGGAAATTCCAAATTCCATAAATTTACTTTTAACAAGACACACCTGTTAATTGAAATGCATTCCAGGTGACTACCTCATGAAGCTGGTTGAGAGAATGCCAAGAAGTGTGTAAAGCTGTCATCAAGACAAAGGGTGGCTACTTTGAAGAATCTCAAATATAAAAAATATTTTGATTAGTTTAACACTTTTTTGCTTACTACGTGATTCCATATGTGTTATTTCATAGTTTTGATATCTTCACTATTATTCTACATTGTAGAAAATAGCAAAAATAAAGAAAAACCCTGGAATAAGTAGGTGTGTCCAAACTTTTCACTAATACTGTATATTTGAGAAATTACATTTACTTTTGATACTTCTGTATATTTAAACCAAATACTTTTAGAGTCAAGTAGGATTTTACTGGGTGACTTTTACTTTTACTTGAGTCATTTTCTATTAAGGTATCTTTACTTTTACTCAAGTATGACAATTGGGTACTTTTTCCACCAATAAATAGTACTGCAATTTCTAAATAAACTAATACATTAAATGCAATGAATTATTGACTATAAAAAAAATATGTATTACCTATTTAGCCAGGAATAGTAGAAAGTGTCGTAAATTCGTAAACTCGTAAATTATGACTACATCATTTCTGTTCAATTGAAAGGGGCAGACACACAGATTTCATGTCTGACATGAAAATTGAATTGTGATGACTGTTTTTGAGACATTATTAGTAATAAAATGAAGGCTATGGACAATTAGACTAACAATAACATTTGACATTCAAAAAAAATGAAGCCTCCATTGTCAATCATCACACAATGAAAAAAGTAATAATTTGCAACTTCTGTAAGCCTAAAATTGCCCTAAATCTAGAACAGAATTGCACACAACTATTAAATTATCTTCGCATCATTTTCAATTGCATCATATGTTCCCTTATAACCATTTAGCCTACAGTTTCGTCCCAAACTTACCAATGCGTTCCGATAAAGCCAAATTATGATCCGATTGTACATGTTGAGGCTTTGCTTGTTTCCTGCGCGACATGATGATGTCCCAGTTCCACACATCAATTCAGACAGAAGAGAAAATGTCAAAAGAAATATGCTTCGGAAGTTCGGAGTTATGGAAGCTGAATCCATTCATACAGTTTGTTGTGTTCGATGAACTCTGTAGTAGTTATTGCCAGCTGACAGAGCGCGCACCACCGTTTTCTCTTTCGTGGAGGAGACGACACTTGACAGCGCGCGCAGAGTTGACGACGCGCGCACATTTACAGTTTATGTCAAGGCAATCCGCTGTGGGTAGTGTCCATATTCCAACTGTCCAATCCTTGGAAAAAGTTAATGAACATATTTTGAAATGTAACAAACGTCACCGTTTTATTGAAATGATGTTGATAATACTGAAATGTATATCTTACATTCAATTAAATCACTTGAAACTCGAAAAGCTCATAAGAAGTACTTAAAAATAAGTTATTGTGTTCAAATCAAATTTATTTATATAGCCCTTCGTACATCAGCTGATATCTCAAAGTGCTGTACAGAAACCCAGCCTAAAAACACAAACAGCAAGCAATACAGGTGTAGAAGCACGGTGGCTAGGGAAAAGTCCCTGGAAAGGCCAAAACCTAGGAAGAAACCTAGAGAGGAACCAGGCCATGAGGGGTGGCCAGTCCTCTTCTGGCTGTGCCAGGTGGAGAGTATAACAGAACATGGCCAAGATGTTCAAATGTTCATAAATGACCAGCATAGTCAAATAATAATAATCACAGTAGTTGTCAAGGGTGCAGCAAGTCAGCACCTCAGGAGTATATGTCATTTGGCTTTTCATAGCCGATCATTAAGAGTATCTCTACCACTCCTGCTGTCTCTAGAGAGTTGAAAACAGCAGGTCTGGGACAGGTAGCACGTCCGGTGAACAGGGCAGGATTCCACAGCCACAGGCAGAACAGTTGAAACTGGAGCAGCAGCACGGCCAGGTGGACTGGGGACAGCAAGGAGTCCTCATGCCAGGCAGTCCTGAGGCATGGTCATAGGGCTCAGGTCCTCCGGGAGAGAGAAAGAAAGAGAAAGAAAGAATTAGAGAGAGCATACTTAAATTCACACAGGACCCCCGGATAAGACAGGAGAAGTACTCCAGATATAACAAACTGACCCTAGCCCCCCAACACAAACTACTACAGCATAAATACTGGAGGCTGAGACAGGAGGGGTCAGGAGACACTGTGGCCCCATCCGATGATACCCCCAGACAGGGCCAAACAGGAAGGATATAACCCCACCCACTTTGCCAAAGCACAGCCCCCACACCACTAGAGGGTTCAACCACCAACTTACCATCCTGAGACAAGGCCGAGTATAACCCACAAAGATCTCCGCCACGGCACAACCCAAGGTGGGACGCCAACTCAGACAGGAAAATTACATCAGTGACTCAACCCACTCAAGTGACGCACCCCTCCTAGGGACGGCATGAAAGAGCACCAGTAAGCCAGTGACTCAGCCCCTGTAATAGTGTTAGAGGCAGAGAATCCCAGTGGAAAGAGGGGAACCGGCCAGGCAGAGACAGCAAGGGCGGTTCGTTGCTCCAGAGCCTTTCAGTTCACCTTCACACTCCTGGGCCAGACTACACTCAATCATATGACCCACTGAAGAGATGAGTCTTCAGTAAAGACTTAAAGGTTGAGACCGAGTCTGCGTTTCTCACATGGGTAGACAGACCATTCCATAAAAATGGAGCTCTATAGGAGAAAGCCCTGCCTCCAGCTGTTTGCTTAGAAATTCTAGGGACAATTAGGAGGCCTGCATCTTGTGACCGTAGCGTACGTGTAGGTATGTACGACAGGACCAAATCATGGAGATAGGTAGGAGCAAGCCCATGTAATGCTTTGTAGGTTAGCAGTAAAACCTTGAAATCAGCCCTTGCCTTAACAGGAAGCCAGTATAGGGAGGCTAGCACTGGAGTAATATGATCCATTTTGTGGGTTCTAGTCAGGATTCTAGCAGCCGTATTTAGCACTAACTGAAGTTTATTTAGTTTTTTATCCAGGTAGCCGGAAAGTAGAGCATTGCAGTAGTCTAACCTAGAAGTAACAAAAGCATGGACTCATTTTTCTGCATCATCATTTTTGGACAGAAAGTTTCTGATTTTTGCAATGTTACGTAGATGGAAAAAAACTGTCCTTGAAACAGTCTTGATATGTTCGTCAAAAGAGAGATCAGGGTCTAGAGTAACGCCAAGGTCCTTCACAGTTTTATTTGAGACGACTGTACAACCATTAAGATTAATTGTCAGATTCAACAGAAGATCTCTTTGTTTCTTGGGACCTAGACTAAGCATCTCTGTTTTGTCCGAGTTTAAAAGTAGAAAGTTTGCAGCCATCCACTTCCTTATGTCTGAAACACAGACTTCTAGCGTGGGCAATTTTGGAGCTTCACCGTGTTTCATTGAAGTGCACAGCTGTGTGTCATCCACATAGCAGTGAAAGTTAACATTATGTTTTCGAATGACATCCCCAAGAGGTAAAATATATAGGGAAAACAATAGTGGTCCTAAAACGGAACCTTGAGGAACACCGGAATGTACAGTTGATTTGTCAGAGGACAAACCATTCACAGAGACAAACTGATATCTTTCCGACAGATAAGCTCTAAACCAGGCCAGAACTTGTCCGTGTAGACCAATTTGGGTTTCCAATCTCTCCAAAAGAATGTGGTGAACTATCAATGGTATCAAAAGCAGCACTAAGGTCTAGGAGCACGAGGACAGATGCAGAGCCTCGGTCTGATGCCATTAAAAGGACATTTACCACCTTCACAAGAGCAGTCTCAGTGCTCAGTGCCCATTTATTATGTTCAACATAGGAGGGCTAAGCACAGGAAGCAGCTCTTTCAGTAGTTTAGTTGGAATAGGGTCCAGTATGCAGCTTGACGGTTTAGAGGCCATGATTATTTTCATCATTGTGTCAAGAGATATAGTACTAAAACACTTGAGTGTCTCTCTTGATCCTAGGTACTGGCAGAGTTGTGCAGACTCAGGACAACTGAGCTTTGAAGGAATATGCAGATTTAAAGAGGAGTCCGTAATTTGCTTTCTAATAATCATGATCTTTTCCTCAAAAAGTTTATGAATTTATTACTGCTAAAGTGAAAGCCATCCTCACTTGGCAAACACCAGTTTGGTGTGGCGCCATTTCCGTTCCAATTTTCTGGAAGCTTGCTTCAGAGCTCGGATATTTTCTGTATACCAGGGAGCTAGTTTCTTATGAGAAATATTTTTAGTTTTTAGGGGTGCAACTGCATCTAGGGTATTGCGCAAGGTTAAATTGAGTTCCTCAGTTAGGTGGTTAACTGATTTTTGTCCTCTGACGTCCTTGGGTAGGCAGAGGGAGTCTGGAAGGGCATCAAGGAATCTTTGTGTTGTGAATTTATAACAAAACTTTTGATGCTCCTTGGTTGGGGTCTGAGCAAATTATTTCAAACGTAATAAAATGGTGGTCCGATAGTCCAGGATTATGAGGAAAAACATTAAGATCCACAACAGTTCACTGTTAAGTGTTTGATAGTCTGTTTCTAGTATCCAGCATGACTTGAAGACTTGAAGTCATCAATGCTGGCCAGCAATGCTATTGGTTACCAAGCTATTGTATCAAAACTGAAAGGGTGGCGGAAGAGAGTGAATATGAGTGTTTGTACCGATCAGTGTGGGATTGTGTGTAGGCTGTCTGCTGGTGCAATGTCACACATCAAAGTCTGTGAGTGTGTGCAATCAATTGGCTGAAACAGTTTCAATGATTATCACACTCATTGGTAACTCATTCGTGTTAAAATTATAAGTCTGTTTCCATTTTTTTTGTGTAGCCTACTATTCCCATACATTATCATTAACTGGCACCTTTTTTCAGTGTTCTCATGAACAAAAACATGGATGACCTGAGTCAGTCAACCAACTACCCTAGAGGTTTGGAATTCACCTCCCCCTTTGAAGCTCTATGAACATGACAATTACTGTCCACTGGATCCTTTGAGTCATGTCTGATTCATTTCACAGCTCAAATACACAAATACATATCTGTCTGGTCTGCCTTTTTCACAGGTAGGGGCTGACAGGGAGCGTGCCAGGTGCTCCTTGCCTCATCCTATGACTCACCCACCTGCCGTCATTAGGTATGAAGGGGCCTGATAGCACACAAACATCCCAGGCCCCAGGGCCTTAGCAACAGACTCAGGGGCCAAACGGTTACAGCACAGTGAGTCGTGTAAACAACAAAAAAACAGATTCTTGCCCACCTTAGCTACCTTCCTGTGACCAACGCTGTGCAGGCTACCTTTGTATGCCCCAGGTACAACTTTGAGCCAGTGTATGAATCAACATTAGAAACAGACAACAATGTCTTGAGTCATTATGCTTTTATGTAAGGATGCATTTTTGGCCTAAGTGCTGAATAGTGAGGTAAAAGTTTTAAGTGGAATTCCTTGGTGGTGGTCAACACTGTTCCCTATAGACATCCCTTGAACACCATTACAATTCCCCCTGAAATCTGCTTCTAGAGACATTTAATAAACAAATAGGGACAATCATTCATTTTGAAGACTGGATGACTGAAATATTATATTATTTGTGTACATTTCCCCCATATTTCCCCTGCCTTAACTATGACAGGCAGAATCCTTTAGGTTCAATTGCTTTTCAAAAGTTAAGGTTTCTAGTTCTGTCCCCCTTCTCTTCTGAAAGGTGCAGCCGTCAAACCCTAATCTCTTATTGTCTCACAAAGTTCTCAGAAGGAAAGTGTCTGAGTTATTCTTAGGTGGAGTAAAATAACACACACACATATATATATATATATATATATATATATATTCAATTCAATCATTTATTTAATTTATTTAATAATACATTCAAACATTTGTTCCTTCTCTCCAGCAAACTAAAATCAAATTTTCCTGATTGTAAAGCTGAGAGAAAAACAAATGTTTCGAAACATTGATGCCAGATTAGTGATACAAGGTATGTGGTCGACAGAAAGATGTATTAAACCCAGCTTGTTGATTTCATCCTCAATCCTTCATTGCTTCATGTTCCTATGCTTTTTGTGCAACAATGCAAGGGATCGTTAGAACGTTTCCTGCTCTCTGCTGATTAAAATGTTAGTTATTTAACCTAATCTGGCCTTGAGGTTTAGAAAGGGAGTTAAATGTGGTTGTGACAGGCTTTTCTTCGGAATATCATTGCATCTGAATGGACAAGAAGCACAAAAGAGATCTGTAAAGTTATATTTAAACAAAATTGAAAAGACTAAGATGGCAGTCAGAAGGGTCAAAGAGTTAGAAAAAAGTGAGAAAAGATAATAACAAATATGATCACATAATCCCTCTGAAAAATATTCCACAGGAGCTCTGTTTCCATAGTGATGATGTCATTTGACAGCTGGAGATTGATGCTGACAACACAACAACCTTGGTCAAGTTGGTCTTCCTGTTTATAAAAATACCAAATTGAACCATCTCCCCAACCTAAACACCCAGGGTATTTTGTAGCTCCTCCTAGCGTAATGCTCACCAAATTTACAGTTTTGTTTTAAAGGTAAACATGAAGTTTGTGACATAGTAAATCATGCCATTAAAATAAAGGAAGGAAGACAAACAAGACCAAATGCTTCCTTTAAATGACCGGTGGAGTTTATACTATCCTGTCAATCTCTGACAGTCAGGTCTTAAAACCCACCATGTTTACAACACTAAGCCCCAGATACGTGCACTCCACAGATATGTGCTCAACTGGAGTAAATTATCGCCCTGCCAGGGAAAAGTACGTCTTTACACAATTTATGAGTGACACACCATTCACATTGCCATGCAGAGATAGAGCCATATCAAACCATACACGTTTTAATACACATGACAAACACTAACCTAATTCCCCTATGATAAAAAATGGTCTCTATACATTGATAAACTCCTCATCCAGCTGTGCTACTAGTCAGAAATTTTACTAGCCAAGAAAGCCTTAGATTCACTCAGCTTGCCGCATATAACTCATCATACACCACAGGCCTAAGAGACAAGATGACTTCCCATTGACTGCACTAATTACTTTGACATTTCTCTTAACAGTTGACCATGACATTTTTCATACAGCCCACACTAGAAACTGTTGATAGATTTTTGTTTTGGATTAACACACAAGACTCCCATGAATACAGATGGCAAGCACCAACGTGCACATTTATTCTAGTGAAGGCCTTATCCATTAGCAATTGGCCTACAGTGTTCATAAACATCAAATGTATTCAATTTAACACCAATCATTTTCCAAATGGGTCTGACATTTCTGGTTAATAATAAAGGAAATGTTTTAGCACCCAGAGAGACTGGCCAGAGATCAGATTTGATTGATTTCACAGGTTTAACCCCATCAGTTGGCAGAAGCTGATAACTGTCATGTAAAATCATCCCACTCTGACATAACTAATAGTTTATTATCATTATTATTATCTCTCAACAGACAGCTAACTCAAGATGAGATGAAGATCTATATCAGATCTTACAGTTTACGTGGGACAAATATAGTTGAAAAAGCTGTTATTGATTATAACTGTTTACATTTGAGTATTGCGCACTGCTCACAACTTATACCCTATTAGTAATAACCCATTACTGATAGCTGATTTCAAATGGCAGCTTGCATTAGTAGCTCAGCTGGCAGGCTAACAATCACAATGAGAGACTCATCTCTCGCAGCTGTCTTTATTGCACACTGTACACACTGGCCTCAGAACAAACAGTGAATTATACTGTCACTGGTACAAACAGAGAGAAATGTATCATCAAATCTAATAATTAAATCCAAAGCATCCCCGGCCTGCTTGGTGAAACAATAGACCCTGAAATGCCATTGTTTTCCTCACAAGCATTGATTTATGTGCTTATGGCTGTATTGGACAGACAGACACTGCATCGTTTCATAAAGGGATGCTGGTTGGTGTCAGTCTCACAGTTTATACACTGACTGGAACTGTGGCTCATATTTGAGCTGGAGATGGATCTGATGCTACAACCTGGCCCATACAATAAATAAAATATTTCAATAAAATATGGATATATTTAAATATATTGGGGAAATATATTTAGCAAATATATAAATAAAATATATGTACATACAGTACCAGTCAGAGGTTCGGACACCTACTCATTCAAGGGATTTTCTTATTTGTACTATTTTCAAATCAAATCAAATCTTAACAATAGCGAGGCTATATACAGGGGGTACCGGTACAGAGTCAATGTGCGGGGGCACTGGTTAGTCAAGGTAATTGAGGTAATTATGTACAGGTAGGTAGAGTTATTAAAGTGGCTATGCATAGATAATAACAGAGAGTAGCAGCAGCGTTAAAAAGGGGGGTGGGGGGGTGGCAATGCAAATCGTCTGGGTGAGCCACACCTACTCATTCCAGAGGTTTTCTTTATTTTTACTATTTTCTACATTGTAGAATAACAGTAAAGACTTCAAAACTATGAAATAACACATATGGAATCATGTTATAAAAACCCTCTTAGGCTTCACTCCCCCCTATCTGAGATATCTACTGCAGCCCTCATTCTCCACATACAACACCCGTTCTGCCAGTCACATTCTGTTGAAGGTCCCCAAAGCACACACATCCCTGGGTCGCTCGTCTTTTCAGTTCGCTGCATCTAGAGACTGGAACGAGCTGCAACAAACACTCAAACTGGACAGTTTTATCTCAATCTCTTCATTCAAAGACTCAATCATGGACACTCTTACTGACAGTTGTGGCTGCTTTGTGTGATGTATTGTTGTCTCTACCTTCTTGCCCTTTGTGCTGTTGTCTGTGCCCAACAATGTTTGTACCCTGTTTTGTGCTGCTACCATGTTGTTCTGCTGGCATGTTGTGTTGCTACCATGTTGTTGTCATGCTGTGTTGCTACCATGCTGTGTTGTCATGTGTTGCTGCCATGCTATGTTGTCATCTTAGGTCTCTCTTTATGTTGTGTTTTTGTCTCTCTTGTTGTGATGTGTGTTTTGTCCTATATTTTTATTTAATTTATTTTTTATTTGTAATCCCAGCCCCCATCCCCACAGGAGGCCTTTTGCCTTTTGGTAGGCCGTCATTGTAAATAAGAATCAGCCGAGTGCTGAAAATCGTCTGTCCTTGTTTGCAACACTCACTACCGAGTTCCAAACTGCCTCTGGAAGCAACGCCAGCACAAGAACTGTTCGTTGAGAGCTTCTTGAAATGGGTTTCCATGGCCGAGCAGCCGCACACAAGCCTAAGATCACCATGCGCAATGCCAAGCATCGACTGGAGTGGTGCAAAGCTCACCGCCATTGGACTCTGGAGCAGTGGAAACGCTTTCCCTGGAGTGGTGAATCATGATTCACCATCTGGCAGTCCGATGGACAAATCTGGGTTTGGCGGATGCCAGGAGAATGCTACCTGCCCCATGCATAATGACAGCTGTAAAGTTTGATGGAGGAGTGCTCGGTTCACACATGCATATGGCATGTCCATACAGTATCTGTCTTTGTATTCTCTATATAGAATAGATATGCACTTTTCTTTGTATGATGTCATTTAAAAAATGCACTATGCAAGTGAAGGGTAGAGTGAATGGCATTGTCTACAAAACAATGAAATGGTCCAGACACCCCTGTGCATGTATTCTCTTTTGCAAACAGAACAAATGTGCTGTCCATGTATAAGGTCATGTATATGGATGTATGTATATATAGCTGTGCTCATTGTTTAATATTCACTCTGCTTTAGCGTATTGAGGTCCTGAAACAAACCTGAAGAAAACAATTTTAACAATACCAGTAGGCTACCCATGATACTGACTGATTGCAGTTTGCAAAATACCCAGGCCAACCTATACTGCAATCCTTTGAATAAGTCTCCACCCAGAGGACATAACTGGTACTATCGGAACTGATACAAAACCTAACCCGTTTCGTACCAACCTTTTCTGAGTCAAGATCACTTTCTGAGTCAAAATGCAAGTCGAGATCTACTGCTCAGATTTTTTTGGAACATGACTTAAACTTAAGCCTATGCAACATTAACCTATTAAAAACACTACTGTAGCAATTAGGTTTGTGCAGTAGGTTAAAGGCCCAATACATTATCACTGCGTATTGGCTTTGCTTGAATAGCCTTGTCAATGTATTGTTGTTCGGACCATTTAAAAGAAAATACATTTCAGAATTTGAGGTAGGCTATATGATCACACTGGTAATAGATCAGTTGTTGTATTACTTGTGAGGCATACATTTAAATAATGTCTTTTTTATTTTACTGGGCTGATGGTGCCTGCATCTGATGGTCAGTCTCAGCTGAGGGAGAGAGCAGCAGACTGAGGGTACACTTCTCAACGTCCCTCCGCTCTCCCTTTCTTCCACTGACACTGACCAAAAAGAGACAAGTCTTCCAGCTAATGGTGAAACTATTTCTGCCTCATGCACAAATTCATGTTGTTACTCAGAGAAATATTCCTCAATATTAAAAAAATACCCAAGCCTATTGATACCCTTTCCTACTCCTTCATTACAGTTGTAGTGTTGGTAGATGCGTGAGTGGAAGTAGGTAGAACACACATTTTCTGGCTTATATAGTGTTGAAGTGTTGAATAAAAAGTGTTGACAGTGCTGAGTAAGAACTTAAACATGAACTCACTCATAAAAACAGCATCTCTTTGCTGTATTCGTTGACAGTCTCTCTCTGGTCATGGTTTTAAAAGTTTTCAAATCTCACAGTATCAACCTTTTTTTACGCCTGCTACGCTACTGCAGACAAAATCTGAGCAATCCAATTGGCCAGCGGTAGGCCTATAGTGCAGTTGATTTGGTGTCAGTGCTGCAGGAAGGCGGATTTGTACCTTCAGACACATTAAATGGCTCTAAATCGTAACACTGTGACTACCCGGCGCTTAGGGCAGCTGAATCCGGTGCTGGAAAAAAGTATGAAAATGTGTGTACTCACTAAAGGGGAAGGGAAAGTGCACTCCCTAAAAGGACACTGGATTATTATCTTTTTAACCTTTGTTTAACTAGGCAAGTCAGTTAAACTTCATTAGCATACTGTTTTTTGTCCGGAATTTCGGTTGACTGAAGTGCCCAAAGTAAACTGCCTGTTACTCAGGCCCAGAAGCTAGGATATGCATTTGATAGAAAACACTCTGACGTTTCTAAAACTGTTAAAATAATGTCTGTGAGTATAACAGAACTGATATGGCAGGCGAAACCCGAGGAAAATCCATCCGGAAATGTTTTTTGTTTGAGGTCACAGGCCACTTCAATGCTTGCCTATGGGATATACAAATAGATAGGACCCAGATTGCAGTTCCTATGGCTTCCACTAGATGTCAAAAGTCTTTAGAAAGGATTTCAGGCTTGTTTTTTGAAAAATGAGCAAATAGTTGGAAAAACTACAAGGTGTCTCTCATTAGAAATCTAGTCTTGTTGACGTGTGAATGAGGTGCGCGCTCTTCGTTATTTATCTGCCCTGTTGAACATACTATTCTCCATCTTAAATATTATTGTTTATTTAGATATTAGAGTACCTGAGGATGAATTAGACACATCGTTTGACTTGTTTGGACGAACTTTACTGGTAACTCTTTCGATTTGTTTGTATGCATGTTGAAAGAGTGGATTACTGAATCAAGCACGCCAATTAAACTGACATTTTTGGGATATAAAGGACTTTATCAAACAAAACAACCATTCATTGTGTAGCTGGGACCCTTGGGGTTGCAAAACAGAGGAAATCTTCAAAAGGTAAGTGATTTATTTAATCGCTATTTGTGATTTTGTGATGCCTGTGCTGGTTGAAAAAGTATTTTGGTTTGGGGCGCTGTCCTCAGATGGTATGCTTTCGCTGTAAAGCGTTTTTGAAATCTTACAACGAGGTTGGATTAACAAGAAGTTAAGCTTTTAAATGATGTATGACACTTGTATTTTCATGAATGTTTAAAATTAGGATTTTTGTATTTTGAACTTCGGGCTCTGCAATTTCATTGGATGTTGTCGTAGGTGTCCTTCTAGTGGTTCATGCGCCCAAACAGGTTTTAAGAACAAATTCTTATTTACAATGACAGCCCAGTGGGTTAACTGCCTTGTTCAAGGGCAGAATGACAGATTTTTACCTTGTCAGCTCGGGGATTCGAGCTAGCAACCTTTCGGTTACTGGCCCAACGCTCTAACCACTAGGCTCCCTCCCACCCCAAGAGCATCTGCTAAATTGCAAAAATGTAAAAATGTAAATGTACCGCCAAAAGGCACGAGATGAAAAAACATGTTTTTTTTTAAACGGAAGGCTTTATCGTTGGGTTTTTTACAGAAATGTTTGGGATTGACTAGAAATGCCTTGGAGATCGACCAGATCCCAATCGACCGGTTGGTGACCACTGACATACCCATATACTGTATCAGTGTTTAATGAGAAGACGAATGGCGGCGAGTAGTGTGGACAAAATTGATTAAAAAGTTGGTGACGCAACAGCTCTGATGGAATTCGAACTAAATTGGTGTCAGTTATTTAGCACTATATTATACAACGGATGGATAGGGTCATTGTCACTACCCACCTACCCACGAAGGTGAATCTTTGTCCCAGTCTGAGGTCCCTAAGCGCTCTGGAGCAGGTTATTTTTCCCTTTTTTTTCTGTTAAAATATTTTTTATTGAACACACACAAGAATGGTGTATAGGTATAAAAGACAGGTATACAATTCTTATCTAGACATTAAAGAGCAGACAGGAACAACAATACAAATATTACAAAACAAGACATACAGAACAAGGACAGGTAGAAAGAAAGAGGGTAGATGGCAGGACCAGCACATGCTGCCCAAAGGTAGATTAAAATATTACAATGGAGAGTGCTTTAAAAAGTACAAATTCACAGCGCCGACTGGTCCAAGTATGAGAGGAAAGGCTGCCAGATTTGATCAAATGTTGATCATTTATTGTTCAGAATATATCTAATTCTTTCCAAGTGTACAGTGTTTGCCAATTCGCTGAGCCATAATTTGGTAGAGGGCGCTTCCCTCCTTTTCCAAAACAACAAGATTATTTGTTTTGCCGAAGTGAGACTGTAAGAGATTAGTTGTTTTGGGGGGTTGGTTAATCCGTTTAGGGAATCAGACACTCTCAGGATTATCAGAAGCAGGTCTGGGTCTATTGAAGTCTCCAAAACTTCAGAGAGGATCCTAAAAATTCCACACCAATAACCATACAAGCTAGAGCATAGGGAAAAGCAGTGGAGCAGTGTACCCTGCGCAGCCTGACATTTATCACACATAGGGGATGTATCAGGAAATATCCTATGCAGTTTGGTTTTGGAATAGTGTAATCTGTGTAATACCTTGAATTGTATGAGACAACGTCTGGAGTTAATGGAGCATGTGTGGATATACTCCAAGCTACAGCGCCTTGCGAAAGTATTCGGCCCCCTTGAACTTTGCGACCTTTTGCCACATTTCAGGCTTCAAACATAAAGATATAAAACTGTATTTTTTTGTGAAGAATCAACAACAAGTGGGACACAATCATGAAGTGGATCGACATTTATTGGATATTTCAAACTTTTTTAACAAATCAAAAACTGAAAAATTGGGCGTGCAAAATTATTCAGCCCCTTTACTTTCAGTGCAGCAAACTCTCTCCAGAAGTTCAGTGAGGATCTCTGAATGATCCAATGTTAACCTAAATGACTAATGATGATAAATACAATCCACCTGTGTGTAATCAAGTCTCCGTATAAATGCACCTGCACCGTGATAGTCTCAGAGGTCCGTTAAAAGCGCAGAGAGCATCATGAAGAACAAGGAACACACCAGGCAGGTCCGAGATACTGTTGTGAAGAAGTTTAAAGCCGGATTTGGATACAAAAAGATTTCCCAAGCTTTAAACATCCCAAGGAGCACTGTGCAAGCGATAATATTGAAATGGAAGGAGTATCAGACCACTGCAAATCTACCAAGACCTGGCCGTCCCTCTAAACTTTCAGCTCATACAAGGAGAAGACTGATCAGAGATGCAGCTAAGAGGCCCATGATCACTCTGGATGAACTGCAGAGATCTACAGCTGAGGTGGGAGACTCTGTCCATAGGACAACAATCAGTCATATATTGCACAAATCTGGCCTTTATGGAAGAGTGGCAAGAAGAAAGCCATTTCTTAAAGATATCCATAAAAAGTGTTGTTTAAAGTTTGCCACAAGCCACCTGGGAGACACACCAAATATGTGGAAGAAGGTGCTCTGGTCAGATGAAACCAAAATTGAACTTTTTGGCAACAATGCAAAACGTTATGTTTGGCGTAAAAGCAACACAGCTGAACACACCATCCCCACTGTCAAACATGGTGGTGGCAGCATCATGGTTTGGGCCTGCTTTTCTTCAGCAGGGACAGGGAAGATGGTTAAAATTGATGGGAAGATGGATGGAGCCAAATACAGGACCATTCTGGAAGAAAACCTGATGGAGTCTGCAGAAGACCTGAGACTGGGACGGAGATTTGTCTTCCAACAAGACAATGATCCAAAACATAAAGCAAAATCTACAATGGAATGGTTCAAAAATAAACATATCCAGGTGTTATAATGGCCAAGTCAAAGTCCAGACCTGAATCCAATCGAGAATCTGTGGAAAGAACTGAAAACTGCTGTTCACAAATGCTCTCCATCCAACCTCACTGAGCTCGAGCTGTTTTGCAAGGAGGAATGGGAAAAAATTTCAGTCTCTAGATGTGCAAAACTGATAGAGACATACCCCAAGCGACTTACAGCTGTAATCGCAGCAAAAGGTGGCGCTACAAAGTATTAACTTAAGGGGGCTGAATAATTTTGCACACCCAATTTTTCAGTTTTTGATTTGTTAAAAAAGTTTTAAATATCCAATAAATGTTGTTCCACTTCATGATTGTGTCCCACTTGTTGTTGATTCTTCACAAAAAAATACAGTTTTATATCTTTATGTTTGAAGCCTGAAAAGTGGCAAAGGGTTGCAAAGTTCAAGGGGGCCGAATACTTTCGCAAGGCACTGTATATATATACATACAAAAAAATACATATATATATATATATATAGATAGATTTTTTTTTTTATGTATATAGACTTATACACACACACACACACATACATACATATATACACATACATACATATGCATATATACACATACATACCTACATCTACATACACAAACATTCATACCCCAGAATAATAATCTACACTCATTTAAAATATACACATACATAATACTAAAATGCTATGAGAAAATAATAATAGAGTCCAAATAATAATTATATGTACGCACACCTACACAGACACATGCACTACATAGGGTTGGTGGGAATCTAATCGGGAGAGCGGCCCACGGCTATGACAAAGGCAGAACCACACAAAACATAAACTTGCTAACCAGGTGTCTGCGTCTGCCCCTTCCCAACCATCACCCCCAGTCCCCTGCAACCAATAAATAAATGGTATGGTAATAAGAATAATGTAAGAATTGAAAAATAATTAACGAAACAAAACAAAAATGAGGGAATGTAAGTATATCCATCCGAAAGTGTCAATGATCAAACCTGGAAGGCCTCCCAAATAGGCATCTCTCTGAACACAGCCGGAATGAAAGTGAACTTAAGTTAAATGAGAGCTCTGACCGCCTCCATTGGTTGTCTCAGCGTCTTTCATTCGAGTCCATGAGCAGACCGTAACACACAATGACAAGGCACTCTAACCTGTACGGGGGATTGGGGATTGGCATATATTCCCAGATAAACTTCTCTGCGTCCAAAACCGAGGAGAGACAAATCTTCTCACCGGAAAGTGGGGTAATTCTTAGTCTTGCAGGGAAGAGCAAGGCTGGGTGAAGATGGAGTTTGTCGAGTTTGGTCATGACTTCTCTGTAGCCGGCGCAGTGCTTTGCCACATCGGGCGCATAATCCTCATAGACACGGAAGGGGTGCCCTTTATGTAACAGGTTAACCCTCATTTGAGCCTCGCGCAGGATAATATCCTTGGTCTTGAAACTGTGACAACAGATGATTACTGGGCGAGGACGTTGGCCCGGTCCAGGCACTGGGACAAGGGCGCGATGTGCACGGCCCAGCTGGGGATCCGAAGCCAAAACATCCGATCCCATTGCATCCTTCAATAGCTTGGCGAAGAAGTCGGTGGGGCGAGAGCCCGCCTCCACCCCCTCTGCCAGACCAACAACGTGAAGGTTATTACGTCTGGATCGGCCCTCCAGGTCGACCACTTTCACCGAAAGCCTCTGCACACTATCCTGCAATGACGTGCATAGCGTCTCTAACTCGCCGATCCTACCAGCGTTGAAATCAGAAGCTTTCTCAAGGTCCACAATACTCTGGCCCTGCTAAGCGACCGTTCGAATGGTGCTCTCGATTTTGGTGTCCAGTTCAGCAATATTGGCCTTAAGATCTTCAGCTAAGGCAACATGTAGTTCTCCCAAAGCGGGGGTAAGTTCTGTAAGTGTCACGTTGTTACCTGTGCCTTCCGCCATGTCTGTCTCGTTGTTTGGTGGGGAGTAGGCCTCGGATGTGGATTTATTGTCCTTTGGTGGTGTCGTGACATTGTATTAGTTAATGTGACAACTGTTGTTCATCGAATGATTAAAGTTTCTAATTGCGTGATTAACTGAATCAAGCAATTATTAACTCATTAACCTGGGGCACCATGGGAAAACTATTTTTTATTGAGTTTCTATTTCCAAAATGAACTCAAAGAATATCAGAATATCGATTTTACAACAGCCGCTAATTAACCAGTTGCCTCTACCAATCTCATTCTGATAGCCCGTGAATCTGCACGGACCCGGGTCTCACCAATGAATTCGTACCACACCAATCTTAGTTGAATATTTATTTACTAAAAAGCAAAAATTATGAAAAAAGATACACGTAGACAAAACACATTATAAGATATTGATTAGAACTTAGTATAACGGGCCAACACACTATGGCGCGTGTTACCCACAATGGGGATTTCAATAGAGAGAGAAAACAGAAAGTACACAAGATAAATATACATTTGGGTGAATTTGTCAGTTATGCTATTCTAACCCTAGCCTTGCCCCAAACTGCCGCTCTTATAGGTCAGAATATAAGGATGTAATTATGTGGGGATGATCTCCAAGGATTCTCTGCTACTCCGGCGCACCTCTCTGAGAGTCCTCCCGATGTCAGTGTCCTTTTTGGCTTAGGAGTCTGTTCCCTCACCCTTTAATCTGGAAGGGGTCTTCTAAAGACAGACAGCTCTGTATAGCTCAGAGCTCACACAGCATAGGAATGAAATCCTTCAGATACCCCGTTTCGATGGCAGATGGAGGCTAGGTGGTTCGACTTGAATTCACCCGCTTAGAGACAGCTACTCATCTGTAGCTTGGGTAGAAAAGGATTTATTTGTCCTCAAACTTGCGTTGCGTTCTGTGTTCGTTGACTTTTTAGACCTTGCTGGAGCTGCGGTCACGTAGTCCTCCTGTAAATTCTATACTCACAGGTTTTATACCCTTGGGTCAGAAGTGGGCGTAACCGCCTTTAGGGCAATTCTCTGGGCGTACCAAATTAATGAGACAAGGTCTAGATTTTATTCAAATCCAATTTTAGACAACTAACTTAACATTTCATCTTCCCCAAAACATTCTCTTTGATTTGGATATTTTCCATACAATCTAAAATGTATAAACATCAAACATCTACTAGGAAAACTCTTCACGTTGCAATTTTTTCGTAATAACGGCATCTATTAACCTTTAATAACACAACAAAAATGCCATACATTTTCATATTCCATCTATCGTCATGACCACCATTGTGGCTGATGGAAACCATTGTTCCAAAGTCCCTTTATTTCATGTTTAATGTTCTGAGGCTGGTCTTACTGGCAGCAATATCCTTGCCTGTGAAGCCCTTTTTGTGCAAAGCAATGATGACAGCACGTGTTTCCTTGTAGGTAACCATGGCTGACTGAGGAAGAACAATGATTCCAAGCACAACCCTCCTTTTGAAGTTTCCAGTCTGTTATTCGAACTCTATCAGCATGACAGAGTGATCTCCAGCTTTGTCCTCGTCAACACTGTTTACGAGAGAATCACTGACGTGATGTCAGCTGGTCCTTTTGTGGCAGAGCTGAAATGCAGTGGAAATGTTATTTTGAGATTCAGTTCATTTGCATGGCAAAGAGGGACTTTGCAATTAAATAAAATAAAATAAAAATGTATTTGTCACATACAAATGGTTAGCAGATGTTAATGCGAGAGTAGCAAAATGCCTGTGCTTCTAGTTCCGACAATGCAGTAACGAATCATCTAACCTAACAATTCCACAACTACTACCTTATACACACAAGTGTAAGGGGATAAAGAATATGTACATAAAGATATATGAATGAGTGATGGTACAGAACGGCATAAACAAGATGCAGTAGATGGTATCGAGTACAGTATATACATATGAGATGAGTAATGTAGGGTATGTAAACAAAGTGGCATAGTTTAAAGTGGCAAGTGATACATGTATTACATAAAGATGCAGTAGATGATATAGAGCACAGTATATACAGTGGGGAGAACAACTATTTGATACATTGCGGATTTTGCAGGTTTTCCTACTTACAAAGCATGTAGAGGTCTGTAATTTTTATCATAGGTACACTTCAACTGTGAGAGACGGATTCTAAAACAAAAATCCAGAAAATCACATTGTATGATGATGAGTGATTTTTAAGTAATTAATTTGCATTTTATTGCATGACATAAGTATTTGATCACCTACCAATGAGTAAGAATTCCGGCTCTCACAGACCTGTTAGTTTTTCTTTAAGAAGCCCTCCTGTTCTCCACTCATTACCTGTGTTAACTGCACCTGTTTGAACTCGTTACCTGTATAAAAGACACCTGTCCACACACTCAATCAAACAGACTCCAACCTCTCCACAATGGCCAAGACCAGAGAGCTGTGTAAGGACATCAGGGATAATATTGTAGACCTGCACAAGGCTGGGATGGGCTACAGGACAATAGGCAAGCAGCTTGGTGAGAAGGCAACAACTGTTGGCGCAATTATTAGAAAATGGAAGAAGTTCAAGATGACGGTCAATCACCCTCGGTCTGGGGCTCCATGCAAGATCCCACCTCGTGGGGCATCAATGATCATGAGGAAGGTGAGGGATCAGCCCAGAACTACACGGCAGGACCTGGTCAATGACCTGAAGAGAGCTGGGACCACAGTCTCAAAGAAAACCACTAGTAACACACTACGCCGTCATGGATTAAAATCCTACTGCACGCGCAAGGTCCCCTGCTCAAGCCAGCGCATGTCCAGGCCCGTCTGAAGTTTACCAATGACTATCTGGATGATCCAGAGGAGGAATAGGTGAAGGTCATGTAGTCTGTTGAGACAAAAATAGAGCTTTTTGGTCTAAACTTCACTCGCCGTGTTTGGAGGAAGAAGAAGGATGAGTACAACCCCAAGAACTACATCCCAACCGTGAAGCATGGAAGTGGAAACAACATTCTTTGGGGATGCTTTTCTGAAAAGGGGACAGGACGACTGCACCGTATTGAGGGGAGGATGGATGGGGCCATGTATCGCGAGATCTTGACCAACAACCTCCTTCTCTCAGTAAGAGCATTGAAGATGGGTTGTGGCTGGGTCTTCCAGCATGACAATGACCCGAAACACACAACCAGGGCAACTAAGGAGTGACTTCGTAAGAAACATCTCAAGGTCCTGGAGTGGCCTAGCCAGTCTCCAGACCTGAACCCAATAGAAAATCCTTGGAGGGAGCTGAAAGTCCGTATTGCCCAGCGACAGCCCCAAAACCTGAAGGATCTGGAGAAAGTCTGTATGGAGGAGTGGGCCAAAATCCCTGCTGCAGTGTGTGCAAACCTGGTCAAGAACTACAGGAAATGTATGACCTCTGTAATTGCAAACAAAGGTTTCTGTATCAAATATTAAGTTTGGCTTTTCTGATGTATGAAATACTTATGTCATGCAATAAAATGCTAATTAATTACTTAAAAATCATACAATGTGATTTTCTGGATTTTTGTTTTAGATTCAGTCTCTCACAGTTGAAGTGTACCTATGATAAAAAAAAATGACAGACCTCTACATGCTTTGTAAGTGGGAAAACCTGCAAAATCGGCAGTGTATGAAATACTTGTTCTCCCCACTGTACATACCTGTATACATATGAGATGAGTAATGTAGGGTATGTAAACATTATATTATATTAAATGGCATTGTTTAAAGTGGCTAGTGATACATTTTTACATCAATTCCCATTATTAAAGTGGCTGGAGTTGAGTCAGTATGTTGGCAGCAGCCACTCAATGTTAGTGGTGGCTGTTTAACAGTCTGATGGCCTTGAGATAGAAGCTGTTTTTCTGTCTCTCGGCCCCTGCTTTGATGCACCTGTACTGACCTCGCCTTCTGGATGATAGCGGGGTGAACAGGCAGTGGCTCGGGTGGTTGTTGTCCTTGATGATCTTTATGGCCTTCCTGTGACATCGGGTGGTGTAGGTGTCCTGGAGGGCAGGTAGTTTGCCCCCGGTGATGCGTTGTGCAGACCTCACTACCCTCTGGAGAGCCTTACGGTTGTGGGCGGAGCAGTTGCCGTACCAGGCGGTGATACAGCCCGACAGGATGCTCTCGATTGTGCATCTGTAGAAGTTTGTGAGTGCTTTTGGTGACAAGCCAAATTTCTTCAGCCTTCTGAGGTTGAAGAGGCGCTGCTGCACCTTCTTCACAACGCTGTCTGTGTGGGTGGACCAATTCAGTTTGTCCGTGATGTATAAGCCGAGGAACTTAAAACGTACTACCCTCTACACTACTTTCCAGTCGATGTGGATAGGGTGGTGCTCCGTCTGCGGTTTTCTGAAGTACACAATCATCTCCTTTGTTTTGTTGACATTGAGTGTGAGGTTATTTTCCTGACACCACACTCCGATGGCCCTCATCTGCTCCCTGTAGGCCGTTTCATCGTTGTTGGTAATCAAGCCTACCACTGTAGTGTCGTTCACAAACTTGATGATTGACTTGGAGGCGTGCATGGCCACGCAGTCGTGGGTGAACAGGGAGTACAGGAGGGGGCTGAGCATGTACCGCTGTGTTGAGGATCAGTGAAGTGGAGGTGTTGTTTCCTACCTTCCCCACCTGGGGATGGCCTGTCAGGAAGTCCAGGACCCAGTTGCCCAGAGCCCTGAGTTTAATGATGAGCTTGGAGGGTACTATGGTATTGAATGCAGAGCTATGGTCAATGAATAGCATTCTTATATAGTTATTCCTCTTGTCCAGATGGGATAGTGCAGTGTGCAGTGCGATGTCAATTGCATCTTCTGTAGATCTATTGGAGCGGTAAGCAAATTTAAGTGGGTCTAGGGTGTCAGGTAAGGTAGAGGTGATATGATCCTTAACTAGCCTCTAAAAGCACTTCATGATGACAGAAGTGAGTGCTACGGGGCGATAGTCATTTAGCTCAGTTACCTTTACTTTCTTGAGTACAGGAACAATGGTGGACACTCCAGCCAGCTGGTCTGCACATGCTCTAAGGATGAGGCTAGGGATTCCGTCTGGGCCGGGAGCCTTGCGAGGGTTAACAAGCTTAAATGTCTTACTCACAGGCCTCGTCGGTGGCACTGTGTTATCCTCAAAGAAGATCCGCAAAGAAGGTGTTTAGCTTGTCTGGAAGCAAAACATTGGTGTCCGTGACATGGCTGGTTTTCCCTTTGTAGTCAGTGATTGTCTGTAGACCCTTTGAATTGAATCCTTATGGAGGGAATAAGTACACTGTTTGAATTTGGCCATATTTCCAGTTAAATACGGTGGTTTGCACTTTTACGAGTTTTACGGTTTTGCGAGAATGCTGCCATCTATCCACGGTTTCTGGTTTGGGTAGGCTTTAATAGTCATTGTGGGTACAACATCTCCAATACACTTCTTGATGAACTCAGTCACTGTATCTGTGTATTTGTCAATGTTATTCTCAGAGGCTACCCAGAACATATCCAGTCCGCGTGATCAAAACAATCTTGAAGCATGGATTCCAATTGGTCAGACCAGCGTTAAATAGACCTTAAACGTGTACTTCCTGTTTGAGTTTCTCAAGATATGTGGTTTCCAGTTTGCATAAAGTCCAGTGTAGTACTTTGAGGGCCGTTGTGGTATCGGCTTGAAGGGGAATACATACGGCTGTGACTATAACCGAAGATAATTCTCTTGGGAGGTACTACGGTCAGCATTTGATTGTGAAGTATTCTAGGTTGTGTGAACAAAAGGACTCTCTCTGTATGTTATCACAATCACACCATGAGTGGTTAATCATGAAATATACACCCCCGCATTTCTTCCTCCCTGAGAGTTCTTTATTCCTGTCTGCGCGATATACTGGGAACCCAGATGCCATAATGGATGGGGAGAGTATTTCCCGAGAGAGCCACGTTTCCACGAAACAGAGTATGGTGCAAGAAATATGTATGCCGCAAAGTTGCTTAGGAGCTAGAAGCAGAGCTGCCATATATGTCGGAGCCATCTTACTACCATAAAGGCCTGATTGATGATGATCTGTAGAGATGGTTGTCCTTCTGGAAGGTTCTCCCATCTCCACAGAGGAACTCTGGAGCTCTGTCAGAGTGACCATCGGGTTCTCAGTCACATCTCGGTCACAAACTTCTTCCATTTAAGAATGATGGAGGCCACTGTGTTCTTGGGGACATTCAATGCTGCAGACATTTTTTGGTACCCTTCCCCAGATCTGTGCCTCGACACAATCCTGTCTCGGAGCTCTACTGACAATTCCTTCGACCTCGTGGCTTGGTTTTTGCTCTGACATGCACTGTCAACTGTGGGACCTTATACAAACAGGTATGTGCCTTTCCAAACATGTCCAGTCAGTTAAATTTACCACAGGTGGACTCTAATCAAGTTATAGAAACATCTCAAGGATGATGAATGGAAACAGGATGCACCTGAGCTCTATTTCGAGTCTCAGGCAAAGGGTCTGAATACTTATGTAAATAGGAAGAAATTAGTAGGGATTTATTTGGTCTTTATTTTATTTTCATGGCAGTACAGAATTGAGCAGATCATGATTGATTGTACATTCCAGCACAATAGGCAGCAGCATGCACTTAAACGATTGTTTGCGGACCGCCATGATATCATAGAAGAAAAAGAGAAGACATGACAGGGGAATTCCTTATAGCGAAGCGACATGCTTTCTTCTGTCCAATGTTTATCAGGTCAGTGCAGATGACAGATACAAGACCAGGACACGAGGATAGGATGCCTGTTAAGACTATTGAGATTCAGCCATAGTTCACATCAACCATAAACAGACAGAAAAATACAGTACATGTATGGGGAAGTATAGAGATGGTTAGATTGGCCAAACTCATCATTACACACACCCTTCCCACCATCCCCCCACTGCACTACAGTTTCACTTCCCCATTGGTCTCTCTGCTTTCTCTTGCTTCAGTATTGCGTGTACTACTATATATTCACACACTCCCTCTTTCTGTATTTTTCCATTTCTTTTTTCAAACAGGGCATGTCAACAACCTTAGTTATACCGAGTGTGTGTTAGTGTGCGCTTGTTTGTGCAGAGCTAGCAGCTGATTTCGGACTGAGCATTTCAATCATCTTCCCCAGAACTACTACTGTATGCTGACAAGGCCGGATGGCGGAGAGGGCAGTGCCACAAGAGAACACAGGGATCAATACAGGGATCCAACAGTCCAATGGTCCATACCCTGAAGCCACAGCTGAGAGCCTGGACCTTGAGGATTCGCATCAACAGGGTAAGAAGCACCTGGTTGCTTTCAGTAATTTTCCTTCAAATGGTACTTTAAATAAGTAGCTAAGCAAAGCATGTGTTTGACTCTGCTTGTGTAAGCAGTAATATGACATTTTCATGTGTCTGCCTGTCTGTCTGTCTACTCTGTACGTAGGCGCGTGTGTGTATGACCTGTGTCCAGGCCCCAGTTCATCCTGTATGACCACCAAAGAGCTGCAGCAGCACTGGGGTGCAGTGAAGCACAGACTGAAGCCGGTCAAGCTGTTGTTTGAGATTCCTTCTGCACGCACCATAGCGCAGCACCTGTCCAAATACGTTGTGAGCTCTATTTTATGTACAGCATACAGCCAAGATTGTCAACTGGCAGTCCAAATTCAATTTATTTGACCCCCTCCCAAAGTTTTCTATGCCCAATTTCTAAAATTGGATCTAGTTTTTGTGAATTCTTCACCGTAGTTAGAATTCTTCACCGTAGTTAGTCAGTGTTGCAGGAAAGACAATTCCATATTTTATTGTCTTTTATTGGAAGATAGTCGAGTGATTTTTAATAATAAAGTTGCAAGATATGAGGTTTTCTAAGTTAGAAGTTTGTCCCAATGTTCCTGTGTTCTCCAGGTGTACCAGATCGTGTTGATCCGGTCAGGCAGCTACGACTCCAAGCGAGTGTCTGTCGAGCGTCGCTATAGCGACTTCGTCCACCTCCACCAGCAGCTCCTTGAAGACTTCAGCGAGGAGCTTGAGGAGGTCATACTTCCCCGGAAACTCCTAACTGGAAATTTTAACCCCGAGACCATCTGGGAACGCCGCCTGGCTCTGCGGGACTACCTGGCCCAGCTCTATGCAGTCCGTTGCGTCCGACATTCCCACCACTTCCTGGATTTCTTCACTGAGCCCGAGCAAAGACGAGCGCACGGCCTGCTCCGAGCAGGGCAGTTTGGGCCTGCTGTCGCTCTACTAGAGACTGTCCTGGAGCTTCAGGAGAAGATGGGAGGGTGGCAGAGTCCTGTTCTGCTTGTGCCCACGCTGTGTGCCCTTACAGTGTGCCAGAGAGACCTGGAAGAGCCGGAGTCTGCGTTCACCATGGGCCAGAGGGCGCTGCCCACGGTAAGGCGCTATGGGCTGAAGCGCTACAGAGGGCCACTTCTGGAGATGATGGTGGATCTGGGATACCAGTTAGGGCGACCTGTGGCTCAGCTGCAGGAGGAGTTGGTTCAAGTTAGGGATGCAGAGAGGGGACTGTTGTCTTTTCGGTCGCTTAAGGAGTTGGTGGTACAGGAGTTTACCTAGGCCTGATTCAGTTGAGATAAGCATGCACAACTTTAAATTATCCAATGACATCAATAGGGGTTGTGCAAACACTTCCACCGGGGAGAACGTCCTTTAAAGTATAGACTTTATTCAGGAATTCTAGACCTAGCCTTCTTTACCAGGGTTGAGCCAATTCCATTTAAATTCAATCAATTCAGGAAGTAGAAATTCCAATTCAAGGGTCTTTTCAATAACATGTATGTTGGAGCACTCTTTTGAACATGTAAATGCAGACATGCCCCCCTGCCACACCCAACTATTTTCTTTCAAAACTGTATTTTAATAATGAAAGATACAACTTACATTTTCCCACTTACACCACCAGGGTCTTAACATATATATATATATATATATATATATACATATATAAGTATCAATCAAAAGTGTAGACAAAACAACTCATTCAAGGGTTTTTCTTTATTTTTACTATTTTCTACATTGTAGAGTAATAGTATATACATCACAACTATGAAATAACACATATGGAATCATATAGTACCCCCAAAAAGTGTTAAATCAAAATATGTTTTATATATACGATTCTTCAAAGTAGCCACCCTTTGCCTTGATGACAGTTTTGAACACTCCTGGCATTCTCTCAACCAGCTTCATGAGGAATGCCATTCCAACAGTTTTGAATTAGTTCCTACATATGCCGAGCACTTGTTGGCTGCTTTTTCTTCACTCTGCGGTCCAACTCATCCCAAACCATCTCAATTGGGTTGAGGTTGGGTGATTGTGGAGGCCAGGTCATCTGATCACTGTCCTTCTTGGTCAAATAGCCCTTACACAGCCTGGAGGTGTGTTGGGCCATTGTCCTGTTGAAAATCAAATGATAGTCTCACTAAGTGCAAACCCGATGGGATGGCGTATCACTGCAGAATGCTGTGTTAGCCATGCTGGTTAAGTGTGCCTTGAATTCTAAATAAATCACCTACAGTATCACCATCACACCTCCTCCTCCATGCTTCACGGTGGGAGCCACCCATGCGGAGATCATCCATTCACATACTCTGCATCTTACAAAGACTCAGCCGTTGGAACCAAAAATCTCAAATTTGGACTCATCAGACCAAAGGACAGATCTCCACCGGTCTAATGTCCATTGCTTGTCTTTCTTGGACCAAGGAAGTCTCTTCTTCTTATTGGTGTCCTTTAGTAGGGGTTTCTTTGCATCAATTCGACAATGAAGGCCTAATTCACGCAGTCTCTTTGAACAGTTGATGTTGAGATGTATCTGTTACTTCAACTCTGTGAAGCATTTATTTGGGCTGCAATCTGAGTTGCAGTTAACTCTAATGAACTTATCCTCTGCAGCAGAGGTAACTCTGGGTCTTCCATTCCTGTGGCAGTCCTCATGAGAGCCAGTTTTATCATAGCGCTTGATGGTTTTTGCAACTGCACTTGAAGAAACTTTAGAAATTCTTGACTGACCTTCATGTTTTAAAGTATTGATGGACTGTCATTTCTCTTCACTTATTTGAGCTGTTCTTGCCATAATATGGATTGGTATTTTACCAAATAGGGCTATCTTCTGTATACCATTCCGATCTCAAAAGCATTAACAAAGGAAGAAATCCCACAAATTAACCTGTTAATTGAAATGCATTCTTGGTGACTACCTCATGAAGATCGTTGAAAGAATGCCAAGAGTGCAAAGCTGTCATCAAGGCAAAGGGTGGCTACTTTATAAAATGTATAATTTATAAAATATAAAAATATAAAATATATTTTGATTTGTTTAACACTTTTTTGGTTACTACATGATTCCATATGTGTTATTTCATTGTTTTGATGTCTTCACTATTATTCTACATGTAGAAAATAGTGTAGAAAATAGTCAAAATAAAGAAAAGCCCTTGAATGAGTAGGTGTCTTTTGACTGGTACTGTGTGTGTGTACACAGACACACACACTCATATATATTCATTCATCTACATTCCACCAAAATAGAATTAGCTAAATGAAAACTATCAATGTGAATAATATGAAAATACAATTCAATGAAGGAATTGTACATTTCCTGTTGAGAATGAGGAGAAAAACAAAACAAAATGACATTCAACAAAACAAAAAGGTTCAGAGCAATAAGATAAACAAGTTTTCCTATTCTTTTTCAAATTGGTTGGAAAGTGACATTTTTTGTTTTGCATGAAATGTTGACTGGTTTTGAATTGGCATAGACATTAGGCAATGGCATCAACATACTGAATAAATATTTTTATCAAATTAAGCATTTTGTTAAATTAAGATGCACGTTTGTGGCTTGGCTGCTCAAAAAAAACAAATTCAGTGTTGAAATGAATGAGCAGTGAGCACATCAAATACATTTTCAGTGAACAAAACATTGTTTAGTCAGCGTTTGTTCTATTCTAATCGCATAGAATAAAGAAGTTTGAAGAACTCAATGGTTCAGAGCGGTAGTACTTTACACAATAACAGCTACAGACTGGGAAATGTCATTTATTTCACAACATCCTCTCATTGATCCATATTATCACTTGTAAAATAACAAGCTACACTACATGACAAAGTATGTGGACACCTGCTCGTCAAACATGTCTTTCCAAAATCATGGGCTTTAATATGGTGTTGGTCCCCCTCTACTGCTATAATAAATAGATTTCTCTCTTCTGGGAAGGCTTTCCACTAGATGTTGGAACATTGCTGCAGGGACTTGCATCCATTCAGCCATGAGCATTAGTGAGGTCGGACATTGATGTTGGGCGATTAGGCCTGGCTCGCAGACGGCGTTCCAATTCATCCCAAGGATGTTTGATGGGTTTGAGGTCAGGGCTCTGTGCAGGCCAGTCAAGTTCTTCCAATCTCAACAAACCATTTCTGTATGGACCTCACTTTGTGCACGAGGGCATTGTCAAGCTGAAACAAAGGGCCTTCCCAAAACCGTTACCACACAAGTTGGAAGCACAGAATCGTCTAGAATGTCATTGTATGCTGTAGCATTAAGATTTCTCTTCACTGGAACTAAGAAGACTAGCCCAAACCATGAAAAACAACCCTAGAACATTAGTCCTTTTCCACCAAACTTTACAGTTGCCACTATGCAATGGGGCTGGGAGCGTTCTCCTGGCATCCGCCAAACCCAGATCTGTTTATCCCACTGCCAGTGGGTGAAGCATGATTCATCACTCCAGAGAACGTGTTTCCACTGCTCCAGAGTCCATTGGCGGCAAGCTTTACAACACTCCAGCCGACGCTTGGCATTGTGATCTTAGGCTTGTGTGCGGCTCCTCGGCCATGGAACCCCATTTCATGAAGCTCCCGACGAACAGTTCTTACGCTGACGTTGCTTCCAGAAGCAGTTTGGAACTCGGTAGTGAGTGTTGCAACCAAGGACAGACGATTTCTACGTGCTACAGCACTTGGCTGTCCTGTTCTGTGAGCTTGTGTGACCTACCACTTCGCGGCTGAGCCGTTGTTGCTCCTAGACATTTCCACTTCACAATAAAAGCACTTACAGTTGACCGGGTCAGCTCTAGCAGGGCAGAAATGTGATGAACTGACTTCTTGTAAAGGTGGCCTCCTATTCCGGTTCTATGATGAAAGTCACTGAACTCAAGTAAGGCCATTCAACTGCCAATGTTTGTCTATGGTGTCATGACGTTGCCCTCTGAGTACAGCGAGCACCATCCCCCGCTCTCTGCTTCTACAACCAGACTGCTGTGGTCAGAGGTCGTAAATTCCTGAGAAGACCTCATGGACACACAGTTATAGAGTAGTTTTTCATGGAGACAAAGGAAATTCTTCCACCTCACAGAACTTGAGGTACAAACAAATTTCATGTTCCAGAGAAAGTGTAAAAGATCGGTGAAGAATCCAGCTACGAACTGGTCCGTTTGGCACAACTTGGGAAGCTCAAAAGACGGTGTGGCCACATTACCATAACACTGTTTATATAATAGCCTCAGATATGAGGTTTACGTCTAATTGTTGAATGAGATAAATGAGTGAGTATGATACTGTTTGTATAATTGTGTAATATGGTTTTGTACTGTTTAATGAAGAAAAATATAATTCCCTTTTGATTTTAATTAAATCAGAGGATCGCCCCTGAGCCCAGTTAGGGTCAGACATCCTGGGACAGCCCTTTTCTGCCATTCCGAATAAAACCCAACTTTGAGAAATGATCACCAGACCAGACTCAATTACGAGATGGCTAAAGGTTGTAGAGTCTTTTAACCATACCACGTGGTTAAACTCTTAAGACTATTGATACCGACAGAATAAGAACAAGTCTTTGATATTGCTTACTAGTCTGCAGCTAGGAATTTGGCATCATTGAACGCAAAGAACGACAACCGCCGAAACATCCATTCTATAATGAATGTCACTTTAAACTATCCCCTCTAACCAAGACAGAGAGAGAGAGGGAGATGGACAATTCTTCAAAATAAATACTTTTCACCAGCAATCAAGACGACACACTGAGCGTAAATATATATGTTGATTGCAATTGTTCCCGAATGAGTGAGTGTTCATGTGTAAAGGATTAGCATTTTAATTGTTATAATTATTAACTCTGTAGTGACTTCTTGGTAAACCCCACTCCCCTTTTGTCTAACAAGCCGCCATGCCGGTTCAGCCCACTAGGGCACATTCTCCTATCATTTCTTGTAACCATATTTACTGTTTGTTTATGCATTTCTGTGAATTACTTAGTAATAAATAAATGATTTAAGACAATTGATGTATGGATGACTCATAGTGAAGACTGGGTTTGTGCAGATAACCAACAATTTACGACATGAGGTAACGTGACTAACGTGAGGTAAAGTAAATAAATCATTAATCAGAAGACTATTGATCAGATATGAAAATATCTGAAAGGTTATATTAGGAAATTATAACTTTGTAATCTGAATACTTTCCTTGGTGCCCCAACTTCCTAGTTAATTACAGTTACATGATTATTCAGTTTAACAGAGTAACCAATTACAGAGAATCTTTGTTTTTATCAAAGTATTCAGTTTAATGATAGTAAAGACACGACAATGGCGATTGTATGGCTGTGTGCTCAATTTTATACACCTGTCAGCAACAAATGTAGCTGAAATAGCCGAAGCCACTAATTTGAAGGAGTGTCCACATACACTATCTTCAAAAGTATCTTGAAGGTTGGAACAAATGTCTGGATACAACTGAACTGCATACAAAATGTTTTGTGAGGAGAAATTTTGGGAACGTATTAATCGTGGAGAGGGATGTCAGAGACTCCAGGACAAGCAGTGGCCCGGCCCTACCCTTATATGGTGGCATTTCCACAACAGAAAAAGTGCCGTCTAAACATTCAGTAACTTTTAAATAAATACAGTTACGAGCTAAATGTGTATTATATTGTCAATTAACATTATGACAATATATTTGTCATGTCAAAATTAGGCCCATATTCTTTTTATGGATCTGAAACGATTGGATGAATGAAAGTAACTTGGCAAAAGCTGCACTCAGCCTCTTTAAAAGCTAGGAGGTCCCATCACCATATTGCTTACATCTAGTCCGATCCATTTAGATCTGTGAACGCTAAAGGGCTAAGGCCTAGACAGGAAGAGAAAGCAAAGTGTTGGACACCTTCCAACCCAGATAAGTTAAGGAAATTGTATGACTATTAGGACACAGCCTGTCTGAGATATTCAGTACAAAATGTGCATCACAACAATCTCTTAAACAGGCATACGGGCTATTGCTAAGCGTTCCATGCATACCCCCTTCACATTATAGATTCATATAAATATACTACAAAAATAAATACAGAAACAAATACAAATCATTTTGTAATAGGCAAAATAGTTGAGTACTGATATTTTCATATTAGGAAGTTTGCAAACTACAGACTACAGTCTATTCTACCAGTAGGAACATGAAACTGTTCGCCATTACGCGATTAAACAGTATTGTGAAATAGCCATTGAACAGATCATTACAAAAATCATCCCCATTATGCAAGGAAATGGGTCCATTTGGGCTGTAGCAACTCAAGGATGTATTCTGCTGATGGTTGGAGTTGCCACATAGAACCCACACTTGGCCCAGTCCACAAGAGATGGCAAACAAAACCCTATTCATTCAGCTTGTTAAAAATAAATAATACAATCCCTAATCATTGTAATTTTTTCTTCCTTTCCCCACCATTTTGCCTTTTGAAAATCACAAACGAAGGAGTTGCTGAAAAGCTTAAATGTTCAATGACTCGTTTTGTCAGTGCAAACATTTGACCCCAATATAGTAATAATATCCACAGTTTAACCATACATTTTTCCTTTTAATTTCTGCTGTAAAGTTGAATTGCCAGTAAGTAATAGAGACCCAACTAACTGCTAGTCCAATAAACCAGGGTGTACTGCCAATGCTAAAGTTCAGGCTTGACAACCTTCCTCCATATTCATATTACAGAAAGACTATACCCTCAAGACGAGGATGACGTCAATCTGCCCTTTCAACTGACAGAAATAGGAGAAATCTCCTTCCAACTTGGCTTAAAAAATATCACTACCAAAAGCCCTGGTAAGATTGCCTCGATCCTCCCGTTTCAGCGGCAGAGAGTGGAGTTGAGTTCCGTGACATAGCGCCCCCTATCTACAGAGGTCCTGCACTACAGGTTTACATTGGCGCTTTGGCTGGAGTTTCCTCCTCCTGCCAGGACAGCTCTGCTTTCTGTCTCGGTGGTTCCTGCTGTTGCTGCCTGATGACTGTCCTGTTCCTGTGCTTGGCTGTATGTTGGCATTGCTGTTCTGACAAGACATCAAACTCGCTCTGTCCACCTGTTGCCAGGAAAACATATAGGGTAGATTAACTTTACTGTCCCATTTTTCCTTGGAACAACATTTAGTGTGACATCATAATTTGATGTGTGGTAATTTAACACTGAAACGTGTCTGTTATACCTTGCTCTTGTTCGACTGGCTTACGCGGCTGCTGGAAGAGAAACTTGTATCCCTGTGATTGGTCAATCCAGCACTGGGTACAGATGAGCCTCGCCTACCCCGCGTCGAGGTCACCGGTTTACAGCAGACTCCGTCCGAATCCTGGAGGGATCATAGCAACCAATCGAGCGAGGGGAAAATATGATTTAACGACAGGCATCTCAGTGTTTTAACGCATGAAAGGGTAGATTACCTAAGGGACCTTTCTTTTTATTAACCCCGTTTTCTCCCCAATTTCGTGGTATCCAATTGGTAGTTAAAGTCTTGCCGCGTACGGACTCGGGAGAGGCGAAGGTCGAGAGCCGTGCGTCCTCCGAAACACAACCCAACCAAGCCGCACTGCTTTTGACAATGCCCACTTAATCCGGGAGCCAGCCGCACCAATGTGTCAGAGGAAACACTGTGCACCTGGCGCCAGGAGTCGCTAGTGCGCGATGGGACAAGGACATCCCTGCCGGCCAAACCCTCCCCTAACCCGGACGGGTCAACCGGACGCAGCCAGCTGCGACAGAGCCTGGACTCTAACCCAGAATCTCTAGTGGCACAGCCTTAGACCACTGCGCCACTCAGAAGGCCCCTAAGGGACCTTTCTGATAGATTACATATTTTAGAGCTTTAAATCACAGGTGCGAATGAAAGGCCAACACTGGGGCTGTAGTTATCAAGCGTCTCAGATCTACGCGCCAGAGTATCACTTGATACATACAGTGCATTCGTAAAGTATTCAGACCCCTAGACTTTTACCACATGTTGTTATGTTGCAGCCTTGTTCTAAAATGTATTACATCGTTTTTTAAATTTATGTAAATAAGATATTTCCATTTTTTTTAAATACATTTACAACATTTCTAAAAACCTGTTTTCGCTTTGTCATTATTGTGTGTAGATTGATGAGGAAAATGTTTTATTTGATCAATTTTAGAATAAGGCAGTAACGTAACAAAATGTGGAAAAAGTCAAGGGGTCTGAATACTTTCTGAGGAGCAAAGTGTGTGGAGAAGAGCAAAGTGTGTGGAGAGAACACTCTGTTTCACAGGGCACTCACAGCGTCACTGGAGCTAGCTGATGAAGAATGTGGCGAGGAGAATGATGAAGAGGGGGGAGGAGAGGAGGAGCTGGGGGACTCTGCCCCTTCCTCAGAGAGATTGTTGATGCATTCCTCCATCTCCTGAAGCTCCACCAGCAACGTGACATTACCTGTGACATCAAAGGGGAATGGTAAAAAATGTGGGGTTCGACAATTTTATACTGTTTTGATACAGCGCTATAATTGGGCTCTAAAATGTCTCCTCTCCTTACCTTTTAAGGTCAGGGAGTTCAGTGATAGGGCAGCCCACTTCATGGTGATCCAGTCTCTGTATTCAGCAACTTCCTGGGTCACCCGGATGATTCTGCCCAGTATACTGCAAGACACACAATCATTTATATTACTACAAGTTGGAACAGTGGACAATATTTTTTTCCACTTAATATTGTTGAAAATATACAGTGCATTCGGGAAAGTATTCAGACCCCTCAACTTTTTCCACATTTTGTTACCTTACTTATTCTAAAATGGATAAATTGAGATGTTTGATCGGGTTCAAGTCAGGCCTCTGTCCTTGAGTGGCCCAGCCATTCAGAGACTTGTCCCGAAGCCATTCCCACGTTGTCTTGGCTGTGTGCTTAGGGCCATTGTCCTGTTGGAAGGTGAAACTTCCTTAATCTTTCCCTCGATCCTGACTAGTCTCCCAGTCTCTGCTGCTGAAAAACATCCCCACAGCATAATGCTGTCACCACCATGCTTCACTGTAGGGATGGTGCCAGGTTTCCTCCAGACATGACACTGGGCATTCAGGCCAAAGAGTTCAGTCTTGGTTTCGTCAGACCAGAGAATCTTGTTTCTCATGGTCTGAGAGTCTTTAGGTGCCTTTTACTGCAGGCTGTCATGTGCCTTTTACTGTGGAGGGGCTTTGGTCTGGCCACTCTACCATAAAGGCCTGATTGGTGGAGTGCTGCAGAGATGGTTGTCCCTCTGGAATGTTCTCCCATCTCCACGGAGGAACTCTGGAGCTCTTTCAGAGTGACTATCGGGTTATTGGTCACCTCCAGCCAGCTCTAGGAAGAGTCTTGGTGGTTCCAAACTTTCTCCATTTAAGAATGATGGAGGCCACTGTGTTATTGGGGACCTTCAATGCTGCAGAAATGTTTTGGTACCCTTCCCTAGATCTCTGCCTCAACACAATCCTGTCTCGGAGCTCCATGGACAATTCCTTCGATGTCATGGCTTGATTTTTGCTCTGACATGCACTGTCAACTGTGGGACCTTATATAAACAGGTGTGTGCCTTTCCAAATCATGTCCAATCAATTGAATTTACCACAGGTGGACTCCAATCAAGTTGTAGAAACATCTCAAGGAAGATCAATAGAAACAGGATGCACCTGAGCTCAATTTCAAGTCTCAGAGCAAAGGGTCTGAATACTTATGTAAATACGTTTTTGTTTATATATATCACACACACATACACACGTGTAGATTGTTGAGGGGAAAACATTTTTAAAAATCCATTTTAGAATGAGGCGTAACAAAATGTGGAAAAAGTCAAGGTGTCTGAATACTTTCCCAAATGCACTGTATTGTTCAAAGTTCCATTCCTGGCAGTCAGCTCCAGCGAACCCATCACTCAGAATTATGTGACTGTAACCCTCCCCATATGTCCCGGTCCTGCCCAATACCTCTCGCCGTGGTTGTTGAGGTGGTACTTAGCGATGGGCGACACAGCGTGGCTCAGCACCATGAAGGCATAGTCAAACACCTGCTTCACCTGCATGGCCCCGTATGAGCTACGGCCCACATCATTACCTGGACAACACAGGACAGACACCAAACTCTCAAGGTCAGGTACAAGCTTAGACTTGGCAGGTGCTTATTGCAGGAGTTCTCAAACGTCATCTCAATAAAACAACTGCATCTGATGTTTTATTTATGGCAGAAGTCAGAAGCACAAGCCACTACATTGAATTGATTTTATTAACCCCATTTTCATGGTATCTAATTGGTAGTTACAGTCTTGTCTCATCGCGTACGGACCCGGGAGAGGTGTAGGTCAGAGATGCATCATATAGGTAGCTAGCTACCATACTGTAACCAGCATATGCAGTAAGGAGTCTTAGACAAACTACAAAGGTGTGAACCCAGGCTCACCTGGCTGCAGTGGGTCTTCAATGTAGAGCAGGGAAGGTCTGTATCCATCCAGCATGCTCTTCTGGACCTCGTCTTTGGAGAGGTAGCAGCCCCCATCCTTGATCCGGATCCCCGTCTTCAGGTAGTTAAAATGGCGGCCGTACAGCTCAAAGAACTCTATGAGTAGGACACCAGTGTTGGCGTTGGGACTGCAGGCGTTCTCCCTGCTATGAAGCTGAAACGCACACACTCTATTGTCTATTACTTGCTTCCATCGTAAGAACACGTACTAGTAAGAACACTATGCTGCTGGTGACAAATACAATTTGCCCTCGGGGATCAATAAAGTTTATTCAATGGTACAAAATGTATATCTCTTCACTCTCAACGGTTGAGGAAAGGCCGGACAAATGCATCATATAATCATTTAATTAGAATACTAGATTGAAAGTATAATGACAATAATACAAGGATGACGGGCACCTGTAAGAAGCTGACAGCGACTAGGAAGAGGCAGTAGGAACTGATGCCTCCTGTAAACACTTCATTCATGTCTCTTTGTAATAAGAACTGCTTCAGGACTAGCACCAGGTACGGAAGCACAGGATATTTCTGAGGAGAAACAGATGGAGAGAAAACTTTAGAGAACAGTAGTTCACACTATGAGGATTGTGCCTAAATTCAGATGACGCTCAATCATTAGAAAGAAACACACACATACTACCAGATAAGCTAAATGCCTTCCATGCTAATTTAGAGGCATGTAACGCTGAACCATGCATGAGAGCACCACCTGTTCCGGACGACTTTCTGATCACGCTCTACGTAGGAGATGTAAGACCTTTAAACAGGTTAATATTCACAGCCGCTGAGCCAGATGGATTACCAGGACGGACACGTACTGACCAGCTGGTAAGTGTCTTCACTGACATGATCATCCTCTCCCTGTGCCTGTCTGTAATACCTACATGTTTCAAGCAGACCGGCATAGTCCCTATGCCCAAGGATGCCAAGCTAACCTGTTTAAATGACTAATCGGCACGTAACACTCACATCTGTAGCCATGAAATGCCTTGGAAGGCTGGTCATGGCTCACATCAACACCATCAGACACCCTTGGACCCACTCCAATTCCCACCTGGACAAAACTAACATCTATGTGAAAATGCTGTTCATTGACTACAACTCAACATTCAACACCATAGTGCCCTCCAAGGTCATCACTAAGCTAAGGACCCTGGGACTGAAAACCTCCCTCTGCAACTGGATCCTGGACTTCCTGACATGCCTCCCCCAGGTGGTGAGAGTAGGCAACAACACATCCGCCATGCTGACTCAACACCGGGGCCCCTCAAGGGTGCATGCAAAGTCCCCTCATGTACTCGCACGACTCCAACACCATCATTAATATTGCCAATGACACGACAGTAGTAGGACTGATCACCGACAACGATGAGACAGTCTTTAGGGAGGTGGTCAAAACCTGTCAACATCAGCAAGACAAAAGGAGCAGATCGTGGACTACAGGAAACGGAGGGCCGAGCACGCCCCCATTCACATTGACGGGGCTTTAGAGGAGCGGGTCGAGAGCTTCAAGTTCCTCGGTGTCTACATCACTAAGGATCTATCATGGTCCACACACACCAACACCAGTCCTGAACAGGGCACGACAATGCCTCATCCCCCTCAGGAGGCTGAAAAGATTTTTGCATGAGCCATCAGATCCTCAAAGGGTTCTACAGCTGCACCATTGATAGCATTGTGACTAGCTGCAATACCGCTTGGTATGGCAACTGCTTGGCATCCGACCGCAAGGTGTTACAGAGGGTAGTGCATTCGGCCCAGGGTTTCCGTTAAGCAGCTTTTGTCCGATAAAACATTTAAAAGCTGAAGGATACAACTGGCACCGGCAAATTGGAAGAAGAAAAAGTGCTATTGCGAACTAATGCTTTTTAGCCTATTCATTGATGGAAATACATTTAACTGGTCATGCTTATTGGTCTACAGGTTAATTTGCATACTTTTGTAGAATTAAATTGGCACAGATATACAGATAGAGAGCCTTTGAGTGGAGAATCTGTCAGACTGCGCATGAGCCACTGCAGCAACATCTTGTGGTGCTTTCAAGACAACTGGGAACTCAAAGAAATAGGAGGTCAAATAATGACGTCAGTGATATTCAGCTTGTAAAGTCGGAACTCTGGAAAGGGGACAGAGTTCCCGAGTTGGAATTCCGAGTTGGATGAACGACTGGAATTCAAATTTTCCCAGTCGGTCAAACCCTCCCCTAACCCAGACGAAGTTGGGCCAATTGTGTGCCGCCTCATGGGTCTCCCAGTCGCGGCCGGCCGACACAGCCCTGGAGCGAAATCCGGGTCTGTATTGATGCTGCGCCACTCGGGAGGCCCGTGCAGTGCCCTTTTGACAAACAGTATTTTCCCCCTAAGTGCATTATGGAATGAACATTCGCATGTAGCCTACTGCCTTGTGCGCATTACTGTGCTCATAAATGTGAAGAAACAAATGTTTATCAACATTTTAAGCTAAATGTTCTGACCTCTTGCATCACTCATTGCTTTTTAACAAAAACAAATTATGTAGCCATGAATTTAGGATCTATCGTCCCACAACTGTCTCAGAGTATGTTTGGAATAGGCTATTTCTTTCTTGACAAACTGACCAATTGAATATGTAGCCTAAACTCTTCTACTATAGTAGATTGACATAGGCTAGCAATTTTGCTGTTCGTTACTCAAGACGAGTGGCTGAGGAAAAGTAAATGTGGACAGTTATTCTAACATGTTCAAAGAGCACATCAGAATTGGGTAAGAAGGACCGCACAGTGTTGCATCCTCAACTTGCATGTTCTATTAATATGAATTACCATAATCTAAATGTGATTTCTGTCATTCTGAGCACCGTGGGTGGACGCTCTAATCAGGTTACCCACCTAATGCATATGGAGCCGGTAAATCTAAATTTTGCACCACCTTTTTCTAACGGAAACCCTCGTACGGCCCAGTACGTCACTGTCAAGGACTCCAGCTACCAAAGTCATAGACTGTTCCTTTTCCTACCGCACGGCAAGCGGTAACGATGCACCAAATCAGGAACCAACATGACCCTGAACAGATTCTACCCCCAAGCCAGAAGACTGCCAAATATATTGAAAAAATATATAAAATGCAACAAGTTCAAAGATTTTACTGAGTTACAGTTCATATGAGGAAATCAGTCGATTGAAATAAATAAGGCCCTAATCTATGGATTTCACATGACTGGGAATACAGATATGCATCCGTTGGTCCCAGATCATTTTTTTAAAGGTAATGGGCCCCCGGATCTCGTCAAGGTATTTCTGTGCATTCAAATTGCCATCGACAAAATTAAATTGTGTTCGTGGACCGTATCTTATGCCTGCCCATACCATAACCTCACCATGTGACACTCACAACTTTGACATCAGCAAACCGCTCGCCCACACGACGCCATACACGTGGTCTGTGGTTGGGAGTACTTATTTTCCACCATAATTTGCAAATAAATTCATAAAAAATCCTACAATGTGATTTTCTGGATTTTATTTTCTCATTTTGCCTGTCATAGTTGAAGTGTACCTATGATGAAAATTACAGGCCTCTCATCTTTTTAAGTGGGAGAACTTGCACAATTGGTGGCTGACTAAATACTTTTTTGCTCCACTGTGTGTGTGTGTGTATATATATATATTATATATATATATATATATATATATATATATATCACACACATCTGTTCTGAAAGGCCCCAGAGTCTGCAACACCACTAATCAAGGGGCACCATGAAGACCAAGGAGCTCTCCAAACAGGTCAGGGACAAAGTTATGGAGAAGTACAGATCAGGGTTGGGTTATAAAAAAATATCAGAAACTTTGAACATCCCAGGGAGCACCATTAAATCCATTATTAAAAAATGGAAAGAATATGACACCACAACAAACCTGACAAAAGAGGGCCACCCACCAAAACTCACAGACCAGGCATGGAGGGCATTAATCAGAGGCAACAAAGAGAACAATGATGACCCTGAAGGAGGTGCAAAGCTCCACAGCGGAGATGGAGTATCTGCCCATAGGACCACAGAGCTGGGCTTTACGGAAGAGTTTCCAGAAAAAAGCTATTGCTTAAAGAAAAAAATAAGCAAACATGTTTGGTGTTTGCCAAAAGGCATGTGGGAGACTCCCCAAACATATGAAAGAAGGTACTCTAGTCAGATGAGACTAAAATGTAGCTTCTTGGCCATCAAGGAAAACGCCTGGTCTGGCACAAACCCAACACACCTCTCATCACCCCGAGAACACCAAGCATGGTAGTAGCGGCATCATGCTGTGGGGATGTTTTTCCATCAGCAGGGACTGGGAATCCGGTCAGAATTGAAGGAATGATGGATGGCGCTAAATACAGGGATATTCTTGAGGGAAACCTGTTTCAGTCTTCCAGAGATTTGAGACTGGGATGGAGGTTCACCTTCCAGCAGGACAATGACCCTAAGCATACTGCGAAAAGCAACACTCTAGTGGTTTAAGGGGAAACACTAAATGTCTTGGAATTGCCTAGTCAAACCCCAGATCTCAATCCAATTGAGAATCTGTGGTATGACAAAGATTGCTGTACACCAGCGGAACCCATCCAACTTGAAGGAGCTGGAGCAGTTTTGCCTTGAAGAATGGGCAAAAATCCCAGTGGCTAGATGTGCCAAGCTTATAGAAACATACCCCAAGAGACTAATAGGCTGACCACACCGCTCACGTAGCGCGAGCGTTGCAAAATAAATTTAGAAATCTATGTTAATCAATTGTTGCACCCACACTGCTCACGAGCGTCTGCGTTGCCAAGGGCTAAAATAGAACTCCTTTCTATTTATGACGCAGATGGCTCTGCAAGTCCTGCCTCTCCCATCTCCTCATTGGTTTATAGAAGCTGGTACCCACATGCCATCTCCTCATTGGTTATACCCACGTAGGTGATTGAAAGACGAACTGTGTTGCCGGTCACGGTAGTAATACTATGAAAGTTAGATGCCAATCACCATATAAGTTCAAAGAAGAAAACGCCTGGAAAGAGGAGAGATGACTAGAAACGATTCGGTTGACCGTTTTATGTGTGGATTAATTGTCGGAGTAGAGGACTTTCTGCATTTCAGGTAAAATAACAACTCAATGTTTATATCCCAGGACAAATTAGCTAGCAACAGCAAGCTAGCTAAATAGGACAAATTAGCTAGCAAGTGCAAGCTAATTAGCTAAATTGCTATAAATGTTTAATGATTTTCGACCTGTTCCCAAATTAATGTAATTGGTTCAGAGTTTGTTTTGATATTTTAACCTGCGTGTCGTGATCGCTTTTGGTGTAGGGGGACAATATAAATGTGTGCACAATGGCGCACGCGCGCAGCCGGTTTGGGTTCCGTGTTGCAGTTGTAATTGCTGCAAAAGGTGGCTCTACAAAGTATCGACTTTGGGGGGGGTGAATAGTTATGCACGCTCAATTTGTTTTTTGTTGTTGTCTTATTTCTTGTTTGTTTCACAATAAATAAATACAAAATTGCATCTTCAAAGTGCATGTTGTGCAAATCAAATGATACAAACCCCCCAAAAATCAAATTTAATTCCAGGTTATAAGGCAACAAAATAGGTCAAATGCCAAGGGGGATGAATAATTTCACAAGCCACCGTATATAACCAAGTTATTATTATTATGTGAGATTACTTTTCTATTATTTCTCAATTTTCTGTCTCTGCATTGTTGGGAAAGGCCAGTAAGTAAGTATTTCACTAATAGTCTAAACCTTTTCTTTACAAAGCATGTGACAAATAAATACATTTTGATTTGACACACACACACACACACACAGGGAGCATTGTACCTTTTTATAATCTTTGATGAGGGCAGCAGCTTTGACAGCATTCTTCATGTTGAAACTGATGTCAACTTTGACCTCTGTGAGAGAGTCTGTCAGTTTGATGATTGGCACCTAAAGACCAGACAAGATCAGATTTGACTGGCATACAGACACCGATAATTCCCTGTCCAGAATTATGTTCACAACACACACACACACACACTTAACAAGGCTTCCCTCCACAGACAGACACACAAAACACACACTACCCATTACCGTGGCCCTGTCCAGCACTTTGACAGAATTCTCCTCCACCACTTTGTGTTTCCTCAGCGCTTCTTCTAACCTCCACAGAGGGAGGGTGTCTCCTTCCCTGAACTTCACAAACACCACCAGGTCAATGTCACTGCAACATCAACACAAAGAATCACATTATATTCCTCCTTGGCGTAAGTTGGTGATAATAAAGGTTATGAATACTTTTTCAGTAAGGAAAGGACTTGAAATTCAACGACAGGTTACCTAGTGGGTAGATAGAGACCCGTGCTGAAACTTCCAAATACTTGAACCTGCAAAGCAAGTTCACACCATGAGTAATGAGATTGCATATAAAACTCCATGACAACAACGATAAGCTATAAAATGATCATATCAGTATGCATGCTAATAAGAATTACTGCACCATTTCAAATTCAATAAGTAACTAGACAAGGAAGTCAATGGCTTTACATCTCCGACTACAGTGAAGGTGATTGACTTACGTCAGCAGTGGGCCAAAGGTCCTTAATGACCCTCTCTATCCTCTCCACCACCTCTCTCCTCATCTTCTCCTCCTCCGGCCGCGGAGACATGTAGGCATAGAAGTCCTGGATCTCCTCATGGAGCCTGCAGAGTAAGAGACACACAGCGTGGTTAGAATGTTGTGTTCTAGAACGCGTTTGAAATACTTCAATAGTAATGCAGTCAGGGGTTCCCTGGTAGATTTGACACTTGAAACATGGATTCATTAAATGTCTTTTTATCAAGTCTCAAGCTTATTGACAAACAAGTAGGCTAAATACCTATTACATTTCATATTTTCTGTTATAGCAAACTAATCACATAGCACTACAGTGCGTAGACCAGCAGTGGCCTTCAGTCTGCCAGTGTACAATGTAGCCTGTGATTACTGAGCAGGGAGTTACTATAAATACACTAGTGGGTAAGTATGACACTATACTAAAGAGCAGCAGTGTGTATTCCCAGGAGGACATGACATGTGTCAGCCCAGCCAGCTGCTTTTCAATACGGCATTCAGAGGGTAATAAAGTGCTTTAGAATAACCCTCAATGGTGCATGGGACAAGGCTATCTGCTGCATCACACTAGGCTTTAAATACAGTAGAGGAGGAGATACGGTTCAAATGAATGATTCTGCATGTACAGGTCTCAGTGCAGTGGTGGGTTTAACTGAAAACTCATAGTATAGGCCCTCGGCAATTGTGATAGTTTTGGGTATAGGCCCCATTTCTGAAACTATATAGTATAGCAATGAAATATCTGTAATTTATGGAGCCCAAACTATTATAAAATCTTACATTGAAAATGTAGGAATACACGTCTTACACTGACTAACACAGGTACCATCATCTTCTCAGTATGTCAAATAAGAAGGGGTGTGTTGACCAGATGAGGCATTGGAATGTATCAGAGCTGGTCTAGCCTTGTGTGGCGCCAGTTCTGATCTACCTGGTCAGGTTCTGGAGAAGAAAACTAATGAGAGGATAACACCGTAGACCCCTACTCTTTCAACTCACATGAGTCCAAATGTGTCTATGCACTAGCCTTTTGATAAGACTGCTCATATTCTAACCAACTGCTGCTGAATAGAAATATGAAGTTCAGGGAAAGTCATCTTTTATCAATGATGAGCTAGAAAATACATTGCCTGGCTACCCACACTCTTTGCTCCAGCCAAACACTACGCCACACCCACAGACTTTAGATTCTTCTCAAAAGACAGAGCAGTGGAAGAATTTAGTTTGCAGTCTTTACCTGGCCGGCTCCCCTTGCTTCACTGGGATTCTCTAACTCTGACCCTTTTATGGGGGCTAAGACACTGGCTTGCTAGTGCTCTCCCATGCCGTCCCTAGGAGTGGTGTATAACGTCTAGCCAGGCTTTTTTCGCTATACTCGACTTGAGTGGATTGAGTCAATTACATTATCTTCCTGTCCAGACTTGGGTGAGGTTATATCCTGCCACTGTCCCCCAACCCCCCGCTCAGTCCCAAGTATCTACAGTGCCTTCGGAAAGTATTCAGACCCCTTCACTTTTTCCATTGTTAGGTTACAGCCTTATTCTAAAATTGATTCAAATGGTCCACCCCCCCCCCCCCCCAATCTACACACAATAGCCAATAATGACAAACCAAAAACTTTTGGGGTTTGTTGTGTAATTCTTTTTTTGAAATTAAAACTAGAAATCTCACATTTACATAAGTATTCAGACCCTTTATCAGTAATTTGTTGAAGCACCTTTGGCAACAATTACAGCCTTGAGTCTTCTTGGGTATGATGCTACATGCTTGGCACACCTGTATTTGGGGAGTTTCTCCCATCAAGGTCTGAGAGTCTTTAGATGCCTTTTGCCAAACTCCAAGTGGGCTGTCATGTGCCTTTTACAGAGGAGGGGCATCTGTCTGGCCACTACCATAAAGGTTTGATTGGGGGAGTGCTGCAGAGATGGTTGTCCTTCTGGAATGTTCTCCCATCTCCACAGAGGAACTCTAGCTATGTCAGAGTGACCATCAGGTTCTTGGTCACCTCCCTGACCAAGGCCCTTCTCCCCCGATTGCTCAGTTTGGCCGGGTGGCCAGTTCCAAGAAGAGTCTTCGATGGTTCCAAACTTCTTGCATTTCAGAATGATGGAGGCCACTGTGTTCTTGGAGATCTTCAATGCTGCATCATTGTTTTGGTGCCTTTCCCCAGATCTGTGCCTCGAAACAATCCTGTCTTGGAGCTCTATGGACAATGCCTTCGACCTCATGACTTACCACAGGTGGACTCCAAGTTGTAGAAAAATCGGGAAGGATGATCAATCAAAACAGGATGCACTTGAGCTCAATTTCGAGTCTCATAGAAAAGGGTCTTGTAATTTGCACACAAAAAAATCTAACAACCTGTTTTCACGTTGTCATCATTGTGTAGTGTGTAGATTGATGAGGATTTTTTATTTAATACATTTTAGAATAAGGCTGTAACGTAACAAAAATGTGGGAAGAGTCAAGGGGTCTAAATACTTTCCAAAGGCACTTTATGCTGCAATAGCCTCTCTCTCTCAGGACCTGAGCACTAGGACCATGCCTAAGGACCACCTGGCTTTGCGACTCCTTGCTGTCCCAGTCCACCTAGTCGTGCTGCTAATCCAGTTTCTGCCGTTCTGCCTGTGGCTATGGAACCCTGAATTGTTCACTGGACCTGCTTCCTTATCCCAGACCTGCTGTCTCGACCTCTGAATGCTCTGCTATGAAAAGCCAACTGACATTTACTCCTGAGGTGCTGACCTGTTGCACCCTCTATAACCACTTATTATTATTTGACCCTGCTGGTCATCTATGATGAACGATCCAGCCTTAATGGCCATTTACAACCTCCACCGGCACAGCCAGTAGAGGACTGGCCACCCCTCAGAGCCTGGTTCCTCTCTAGGTTTCTGCCTTTCTTGGGAGTTTTTCCTAGCCACTGTGCTAGTACATCTGCATTGCTTGCTCTTTGGGGTTTTGGGCTGGTATTCTGTACGAGCACGTTGTGACGTCTGCTGATGTACAAAGGGCTAAAATAATAAATGTTATTGATTGACTGATTTAGTTTGAGCAGAGAGGAAGGGTCGTCACTAGTTACCACAGCCAAAAAGTAATAAACCCTGCATATGTATACCATTTATATTATTAAAATGTGATTTTAAACCTAGCCACAAGGCAAACCTTAAATTAAGACCAAAAAGCACATTTGTGTTCACATACATTTTTACGATATAGCCACATTGGCTACAATGGTCCCATCTGATATTTCCTCCTCGGGACTGCCTTACATTTTTGAGGACATTTATTTTCATCGTTAGAGCGGCCACTAGGGTATCTGGTCAATATAATGGGATAATCTGTGGTTTGAGAGGTCACTCAGGATAGGAAAAAAAGACCATGTAGGATCCTTCTGTATGAGAAATCATCTCATGTTGATCAATTTATCAGGTACAAATCATTGCCAACACACAGAAGTCCCTCCCTGTGCTCTGTAATAAATCGTCAGCCAGACAGTTCAAACATGACAAGTTAGAGCAGTTATGCTGCCCCAGGCATCCTTCCTTACCCCAAAATCCCTGCAGTGTAGTTTCTGGTTTTCCAAGGCGTGTCCGTGTAACCAACTCTACGGCATCCAGTTTCGTCCACCGTAGAGTTGCAGCTAATACTCAATAAACTGCGGTTAAAACCGAAAGTGCTCGCTCGGTTGTCTCTCCTCCGTCTGTTCCCAAATTCGTATTCTCTCTCTCTTCCTCTCCAGCTACCGAATGCAGTGCCACCCACAATCCCGGCACCACTACTGCCCTTCCCCGCAGGATGCTGGTTGATATTTTCTTCCAATAAATCGGATAGCTGTTCTATTTTATTATCGCCTTTCGGATTAATCGTCCCTTGCATTCTCGCCTCACTGCTGCTCGTGCCCCCGTCGGGTACTCCGTACTGAATCACGTTCCCCGTGACCCCGTTCACCGATACAGTTGTACCAGAACTAGTCTTGGTGGTGGGCGTGTTCGAGGTAGCAGAGCCGTGGTTCTTATGATTATTCAAACTCAAATTGCGCAGACCATGAGTCGTTATCCAAATCTTCAACCACGCGCTGCTGGGTTGGGAACCAGGAGAATATTGGATCCACGCACCCGTGCACGGCACGCTCGCTAGGTTTGCGTGACTGGCACTGTCACGATAGAGGTAGCTACACTGAGCTGCTAACGAAAGAGGAGAATTCATTGGTGCGGCTGGCTTCCGGGTTGGATGCGCGCTGTGTTAAGAAGCAGTGCGGCTTTGGTTGGGTTGTGTATTGGAGGACGCATGACTTTCAACCTTCGTCTCTCCCGAGCCCGTACGGGAGTTAAAGCGATGAGACAAGATAGTAGCTACTAAAAACAATTGGATACCACGAAATTGGGGAGAAAGGGGGGTAAAATTCTAAAGAAAAAAAAGAAAGAGAATTGACAAGTTATGCGTACAGTATATACAAATCCAATAATGTAGATGTAAACAACAGTCTGTATTAACACGACACCAAATTAAATTGTGGAAATACAGACGTGGAGTATTTCTTAAGAACAAAACGTGACACTCCATCAATGGCGGAAATGACAGTATTGCTCAAAACAAATATGATGGCTATACTGACAAGATGCATGTCTCTTCGCCCTAACAATGGGAGTAGATTTCCACAAAGAGGAACGGCGAGATGTCTAGCTCCCGCCTATTTGTAGGATTGTTGGATATGTCATTATTGTTGTCCTTTTTTTAAACGGCCTGTATTCAATGGAGACAGACGATATGCTACTAGCATCATGCCATGAATATCCATAGCTATCTCGAGACAACTCCGATATTGTTTTTTACTCAAAGTTGCCGGGATGTCACGTGTCCTACCTATATCTGTCCACTAACAACTTTAAGCATTACTAAAGTAAATTCGATTAAATAATCCTCACGTAGCCAATAAGACATACATTTTTATTGACCAAATTCGAAACTCCCATTTATGGCCTCCATACAAAAAAATTATTGCGGATCAACGAAAAATAACTACCCGCTTGAGGGTGGCAGACTTTCCGCCAAATTGGGCCATTCAATTTCAATTTAAGGGCTTTATTGGCATGGGCAACGTATGTTCACATTGCCAAAGCAAGTGAAATAGATGAACAAAAGTTAAATAAACAATTAAACATGTACAGTAAACATTCCACTTACAAAAGTTCCAAAATAAAGACATGTAAATGTCATATTATGTGTATATATATATACAGTGTTGTAAGGATGTGCAAATAGTTAAAGTACGAAAGGGAAAATAAATAAACATAAATATAGGTTGTATTTACAATGGTGTTTGTTCTTCACTGGTTGCCCTTTGTGGCAACAGGTTAAAAATCTTGCTGCTGTGATTGCAGACTGTGGTATTTCACTCAATAGATATGGGAGTTTATCAAAATTGTATTATTTTTCAATTTTTTTTGTGGGTCTGTGTAATCTGAGGGAAATATGTCTCTAATATGGTCATACATTTGGCAGGAGGTTAGGAAGTGCAGCACAGTTTCCACCTCATTTTGTGGGTAGTGTGCACATACCCTGTCTTCTCTTGAGAGCCAGGTCTCCTTTAGGTGGCCTTTCCTTTGTTATAGAGCCAAAAAGAATGGAGAAGTGGCTCTTCGTGTTGTTGTTTGTTTAGAGTTTTCCAATTTTCCCAGAAGTGCTTAGATTCTATGGATTCTTCAATTACATTGGGCTGATTTCTGATGTGCTGTTCCTTCTTTTTCTGTGGTGTATTTCTGTATTGTTTTAGTGATTCACCATAGTGAAGCCGTAGGCTCAGGTTTTCTGGGTCTCTATGTTTTTGATTGGATAGGTTTCTCAATTTCTTTCTTAGGTTTTTGCATTCTTCATCAAACCATTTGTCATTGTTGTTAACTTTCTTAGCTTGTCTGCTTGACATTTTTTCATTTGATAGGGAAGTTGAGCAGTCAAATATACTGTTTAGGTTTTCTACTGCCATTTTGTCCAGGAAATTGTCTAGAATGGATTGAAATTGTTTTTGTCAAATTGTTTTTTGGTAGATTTCCATACTACTCTCCTTCCATCTATAGCATTTCTTAATATTATTCAGCTCCTTTGGCTTTGATTCCTCATGATTGAGCCATTTCGGGCTCCCGAGTGGCGTAGCGGTCTAAGGCACTGCATCTCAGTGCTAGAGGCGTCATTACAGACGCCCTGGTTTGAATCCAGACTGTATCACAACCGGCCGTGTTTGGGAGTCCCATTGAGCGTCGCATGTTGTCCGGGTTTGGCCGGTGAAGGCCATCATTGTAAATAAGAATTTGTTCTTAACTGACTTGCCTAGTTAAATAAAGGTTACATTTTTTTTAAAGTTAAAAATAAATAAAATTGAGTGACACTGTTCAAGTAGAGTGTGATTTTGCTGTGATCTGATAGGGTTGTCAGTGGACTGACTGTGAACGCTCTAAAGAGACTCTGGGTTGAGGTCAGTGATAAAGTAGTCTACAGTACTACTGCCAAGAGATGAGCTATATGTGTACCATAGGAGTCCCCTCAAAGCCTACCATTGACCATGTACATACCCAGCGTCCGACAGAGCTGCAGGAGTTGTGACCCGTTTTTGTTGGTTATGTCTGTTGTGTCTTGATCCTGCTGGTCATCTATGAACATTTGAACATCTTGGCCATGTTCTGTTATAATCTCCACCCGGCACAGCCAGAAGAGGACTGGCCACCCCTCATAGCCTGGTTCCTCTCTAGGTTTCTTCCTAGGTTTTGGTCTTTCTAGGGAGTTTTTCCTAGCCACCGTGCTTCTACACCTGCATTGCTTGCTGTTTGGGGTTTTAGGCTGGGTTTCTGTACAGCACTTTGAGATATCAGCTGAAGTAAGAAGGGCTTTATAAATACATTTGATTTGATGTTGTCGTAGTTGTGTCTAGGGGGGATTATGGAGGAGGGAATGTTGTCAACTCCAGATAGGTGTTAGTCCCCCTGTGTGCTGAAAGTGTCAGGTTCTTGTCCAGTTCTGGCATTTAGGTCGCCACAGACTAGTACATGTCCCTGGGCCTGGAAATTGTAGGATGGTGAAGCTGTCATCGTTAAAGTATGGGGATTCTATTGGGGGGATGTTGAGGTAATTTCCTTATTAATTTCTAGCCAGATGTAAAATGTTCCTGTTTTGACTAATTTAATAGAGTGGGTTAGGTCTGCTCTATACCAAATTAGAATACTCCCTGAGTCTCTTCCTTGTTTCACACCGAGTAGTTTGGTGGATGGGACTACCAGCTCTCTGTAACCTAGAGGGAAACCAGTGGGTCCATCTCATTTATACCATTTTTCTTGTAGGATGACAGTCTGTTTTTCCAATTTCTTTGATGAAGTCTAGGTTTCTGCTCTTTAGGCCAAAGGCAGATGACCTCAGAACTTGTATATTTCAGGATGAGATAGTAAAAGCTTTGTGTTCCAAAGTGTCTAGTGTTGTTTTTGTGTGGTTTAGGCTCGGACCGTCACAGTAGGTATGAGCAGAGCATGTTGAGCATGATATACATATCTCTTAGGTCGCAGGATGGGGCTTGGGCAGGTGTAATAATGGGGGTTGGGCCTGTTGCTCTGGGCATATCTCCTACTGTCATGTTGAGGCCCTTGTCGCATGATGTTGGCAGAAGGGGCATAGGTCTAATATGGGGGGGCATAGTTCTAATATGGGGGGGCCTATATAGAGTGTGGCCAGGGTCTGCTTGAGGTGGTCTTAGCTGGTTGGGGTGTGGCTGGTGATGCTGTGGTCTGGGTGTAGGTCCTCTTGCCATGGGTTTTCTCAGTGCTCCTCCTTTTCTATGCTATATTTAAGCAATAAGGCACGAAGGGGTGTGGTATATGACCAATATACCACGGCTAAGAGCTGTTCTTAGTCACGACGCAACGCAGAGTGCCTGGTAACAGCCATTAGTTGTGGTATATTGGCCATACACCACAAACCCCGGAGGTGCCTTATTGCTATTATAAACTGCTCATCGACGTAATTAGAGCAGTGAAAATAAATGTTTTGTCATATTCGTGGTATACGGTGTGATATACAACGGCTGTCAGCCAATCAGCATTCAGGGCTCGAACCACCCAATTTATAATGGCAATTACACCATTTTATGTGCATGCTGCCACTTACTATGCGGGATGGAAACAGGATTCCCCCCAAAAACTGAACTACTAAAAAACAACCCCCCAAAAAATTATACAGTACCTGTTACGGTGCGTGAATGAGGACCCAAAAGCGAATCAACTTAAACAGAGCTTCTTTAATTACCACACATAGGTAGGCTCAGATGGACCGGCAGATTCCGACAGGACAGGACAAGGTTACAGCAAACATGACGACAGTCTGGTTCAGGCATGAATGACACAAACAAACAAGAATCCGACAAGGACAGGAGCAGAAACAGAGAGAGATATAGGGACCTAATCAGAGGGAAAAAGGGAACAGGTGGGGAACGGGGTGAATGGGTAGTTAGAGGAGACAAGGGACAGCTGGGGGAAAGCGGGGGAGAAAAGGTAACCTAACACGACCAGCAGAGGGAGACAGGGTGAAGGGAAAGGACAGAGACAAGACAACATGACAGTACCCCCCCACTCACCGAGCGCCTCCTGGCGCACTCGAGGAGGAAACCTGGCGGCAACGGAGGAAATCATCAATCAGCGCACGGTCCAGCACGTCCCGAGAGGGAACCCAACTCCTCTCCTCAGGACCGTACCCCTCCCAGTCAACTAGGTACTGATGACCACGGCCCCGAGGACGCATGTCCAAGATTTTACGGACCCTGTAGATAGGTGCGCCCTCGACAAGGATGGGGGGGGGGGGGGAAGACGAGCGGGGGCGCGAAGAGCGGGCTTAACACAGGAGACATGGAAAACCGGGTGGACGCGACGAAGATATCGCGGAAGAAGAAGTCGCACTGCGACAGGATTAATGACCTGAGAGATACGGAATGGACCAATGAACCGCGGGGTCAACTTGCGAGAAGCCGTCTTAAGGGGAAGGTTCTGAGTGGAGAGCCAAACTCTCTGACCGCGACAATATCTATGGCTCTTCGTTCTACGCTTATTAGCAGCTCTCACAGTCTGCGCCCTATAACGGCAAAGTGCAGACCTGACCCTCTTGCAGGTGCGCTCGCAACGTTGGACAAAAGCCTGAGCGGAGGGGACGCTGGACTCGGCGAACTGAGATGAGAACAACGGAGGCTGGTACCCGAGGCTACTCTGAAAAGGAGATAGCCCGGTCGCAGACGAAGGAAGCGAGTTGTGGGCGTATTCTGCCCAGGGGAGCTGTTCTGACCAAGACGCAGGGTTGCGAAAAGAAAGACTGCGTAAGATGCGACCAATAGTCTGATTGGCCCGTTCTGCTTGACCGTTAGACTGGGGGTGAAAGCCGGAAGAGAGACTGACGGAAGCCCCAATCAAACGGCAAAACTCCCTCCAAAATTGAGACGTGAATTGCGGACCTCTGTCCGAAACGACGTCTGACGGAAGGCCATGAATTCTGAAAACATTCTCGATGATGATTTGTGCCGTCTCTTTAGCAGAAGGAAGCTTAGCAAGGGGAATGAAATGAGCCGCCTTAGAGAACCTATCGACAACCGTAAGAATAACAGTCTTCCCCGCTGACGAAGGCAGTCCGGTGACAAAATCTAAGGCGATGTGAGACCACGGTCGAGAGGGAATAGGAAGCGGCCTGAGACGGCCGGCAGGAGGAGAGTTACCGGACTTAGTCTGCGCGCAGACCGAACAAGCAGCCACGAAACGACGCGTGTCATGCTCCCGGGTGGGCCACCAGAAACGCTGGCGAATGGAAGCAAGCGTACCCCGAACGCCAGGGTGGCCGGCTAACTTGGCAGAGTGAGCCCACTGAAGAACGGCCAGACGAGTAGGAACGGGAACGAAAAGAAGGTTCCTAGGACAAGCGCGCGGCGACGGAGTTTGAGTGAGTGCTTGCTTTACCTGCCTCTCAATTCCCCAGACAGTCAACCCGACAACACGCCCCTCAGGGAGAATCCCCTCGGGGTCAGTGGAGGCTACTGAAGAACTGAAGAGACGAGACAAAGCATCAGGCTTGGTGTTCTTAGAGCCCGGACGATAAGAAATCACGAACTCGAAACGAGCGAAAAACAGCGCCCAACGCGCCTGACGCGCATTAAGTCGTTTGGCAGAACGGATGTACTCAAGGTTCCTATGGTCAGTCCAAACGACAAAAGGAACGGTCGCCCCCTCCAACCACTGTCGCCATTCGCCTAGGGCTAACCGGATGGCGAGCAGTTCGCGGTTACCCACATCATAGTTACGTTCCGACGGCGACAGGCGATGAGAAAAATACGCGCATGGGTGGACCTTGTCGTCAGAGAGGGAGCGCTGAGAAAGGATGGCTCCCACTCCCACCTCTGACGCGTCAACCTCGACAACGAACTGTCTAGAGACGTCAGGTGTAACAAGGATAGGAGCGGATGTAAAACGATTCTTGAGGAGATCAAAAGCTCCCTGGGCGGAAACGGACCACTTAAAGCACGTCTTGACAGAAGTAAGGGCTGTGAGAGGAGCTGCCACCTGACCGAAATTACGGATGAAACGACGATAGAAGTTCGCGAAGCCGAGAAAGCGCTGCAGCTCGACACGTGACTTAGGGACGGGCCAATCAATGACAGCTTGGACCTTAGCGGGATCCATCTTAATGCCTTCAGCGGAAATAACAGAACCGAGAAATGTGACGGAGGAGGCATGAAAAGTGCACTTCTCAGCCTTCACAAAAAGACAATTCTCTAAAAGGCGCTGGAGGACACGTCGAACGTGCTGAACATGAATCTGGAGTGACGGTGAAAAAATCAGGATATCGTCAAGGTAAACGAAAACAAAGATGTTCAGCATGTCTCTCAGGACATCATTGACTAATGCCTGAAAGACAGCTGGAGCGTTAGCGAGGCCGAAAGGAAGAACCCGGTATTCAAAGTGCCCTAACGGAGTGTTAAACGCCGTCTTCCACTCGTCCCCCTCCCTGATGCGCACGAGATGGTAAGCGTTACGAAGGTCCAACTTAGTGAAAAACCTGGCTCCCTGCAGGATCTCGAAGGCTGAAGACATAAGAGGAAGCGGATAACGATTCTTCACTGTTATGTCATTCAGCCCTCGATAATCTATGCAGGGGCGCAGAGACCCGTCCTTCTTCTTGACAAAAAAAAACCCCGCTCCGGCGGGAGAGGAGGAGGGGACTATGGTACCGGCGTCAAGAGCTACAGACAAATAATCTTCGAGAGCCTTACGTTCGGGAGCCGACAGAGAGTATAGTCTACCCCGGGGGGGGGTGGTTCCCGGAAGGAGATCAATACTACAATCATACGACCGGTGTGGAGGAAGAGAGGTGGCCCTGGACCGACTGAACACCGTGCGCAGATCGTGATATTCCTCCGGCACCCCTGTCAAATCACCAGGCTCCTCCTGTGAAGAAGAGACAGAGGAAACAGGAGGGATAGCAGACATTAAACATTTCACATGACAAGAGACGTTCCAGGAGAGGATAGAATTACTAGACCAATTAATGGAAGGATTATGACAAACTAGCCAGGGATGGCCCAAAACAACAGGTGTAAAAGGTGAACGAAAAATTAAAAAAGAAATGGTTTCACTATGATTACCAGAAACAGTGAGGGTTAAAGGTAGCGTCTCACGCTGAATCCTGGGGAGAGGACTACCATCCAGGGCGAACAAGGCCGTGGGCTCCTTTAACTGTCTGAGAGGAATGTCATGTTCCCGAGCCCAGGTCTCGTCCATAAAACAGCCCTCCGCCCCAGAGTCTATTAAGGCACTGCAGGAAGCTGACGAACCGGTCCAGCGTAGATGGACCGACAAGGTAGTGCAGGATCTTGAAGGAGAGACAGGAGTAGTAGCGCTCACCAGTAGCCCTCCGCTTACTGACGAGCTCTGGCCTTTTACTGGACATGAAGTGACAAAATGACCAGCGGAACCGCAATAGAGACAGAGGCGGTTGGTGATTCTCCGTTCCCTCTCCTTAGTCGAGATGCGGATACCTCCCAGCTGCATGGGCTCAGCACCCGAGCCGGCAGAGGAAGATGGTAGTGATGCGGAGAGGGAGGCGACGGAGAGCGCGAGCTCCTTTCCACGAGCTCGGTGACGAAGATCAACCCGTCGCTCAATGCGAATAGCGAGTTCAATCAAGGAATCCACGCTGGAAGGAACCTCCCGGGAGAGAATCTCATCCTTTACCTCTGCGCGGAAACCCTCCAGAAGACGAGCGAGCAAGGCCGGCTCGTTCCAGCCACTGGAGACAGCAAGAGTGCGAAACTCAATAGAGTAGTCTGTTATGGATCGATTGCCTTGACATAGGGAAGACAGGGCCCTGGAAGCCTCCTCCCCAAAAACAGATCGATCAAAAACCCGTATCATCTCCTCCTTAAAGTCTTGATACTGGTTAATACACTCAGCCCTTGCCTCCCAGATTGCCGTGCCCCACTCACGAGCCCGTCCAATAAGGAGAGATATGACGTAGGCGACACGAGCAGTGCTCCTGGAGTAAGTGTTGGGCTGGAGAGAAAACACAATATCACACTGGGTGAGGAACGAGCGGCATTCAGTGGGCTCCCCAGAGTAACACGGCGGGTTATTGATTCTGGGCTCCGGAGATTCGAAAGCCCTGGAAGTGGCCGGTGGATCGAGGCGGAGATGGTGAACCTGTTCTGTGAGGTTGGAGACTTGGGTGGCCAGGGTCTCAACGGCATGTCGAGCAGCAGACAATTCCTGCTTGTGTCTGCCTAGCATCGCTCCCTGGATCTCGACGGCTGAGTGGAGAGGATCCGAAGTCGCTGGGTCCATTCTTGGTCGGATTCTTCTGTTACGGTGCGTGAATGAGGACCCAAAAGCGAATCAACTTAAACAGAGCTTCTTTAATTACCACACATAGGTAGGCTCAGATGGACCGGCAGATTCCGACAGGACAGGACAAGGTTACAGCAAACATGACGACAGTCTGGTTCAGGCATGAATGACACAAACAAACAAGAATCCGACAAGGACAGGAGCAGAAACAGAGAGAGATATAGGGACCTAATCAGAGGGAAAAAGGGAACAGGTGGGGAACGGGGTGAATGGGTAGTTAGAGGAGACAAGGGACAGCTGGGGGAAAGCGGGGGAGAAAAGGTAACCTAACACGACCAGCAGAGGGAGACAGGGTGAAGGGAAAGGACAGAGACAAGACAACATGACAGTACCAGTCAAAACTTTGGACACACCCACTCATTCAAGGGCTTTTCATTATTTGTTTTACTATTTTCTACATTGTAGAATAATAGTGAAGACATCAACACTATGAAATAACACATATGGAATCATATAGTAACCAAAAATGTTTTAAACAAATCAAAAAATGTTTCTTCAATGTAGCCACCCTTTGCCTTGATGACAGCTTTGCACATTTTTGGCATTCTCTCAACCAGCTTCACCTGGAATGCTTTTCCAACTATCTTGAAGGAGTTCCCACATATGCTGAGCACTTGTTGGCTGCTTTTCCTTCACTCTGCGGTCAAACTCATCCCTAACCATCTCAATTGGGTAGAGGTCGGGTGATTGCGGAGACCAGGTCATCTGATGCAGCACTCCATCACTCTCCTTCTTGGTCAAATAGCACTTACACAACCTGGAGGTGTGTTTTGGGTCATTGTCCTGTTGAAAAAAAAATGATAGTCCCACTAAGCACAAACCAGGTGGGATGGCGTATCGCTGCAGAATGCTGTGGTAGTCATGCTGGTTAAGTGTGCCTTGAATTCTAAATGAATCCCTGACAGTGTCACCAGCAAAGCACCCATCACACCTCCTCCATGCTTCACCTTGGGAACCACACATGCAGAGATCCCCGTTCACTGATTCTGTGTCTCACAAAGACACAGCGGTTGGAGCCAAATCAGACGAAAGGATTGATTTCCACCTGTCTAATGTTCATTGCTCGTGTTTCTTGGTCCAAGCAAGTCTCTTCTGTGTCTGTTACTTGAACTCTGTGAAGCATTTATTTGGGCTGAAATTTCTGAGGCTGGTAACTCTAGCGCTTGAAGGTTTTTGCGACTGAACTTGAAGAAACTTTCATTCTGGAGTCGCCTCTTCACTGTTGACATTGAGATTGGTGTTTTGCAGGTACCATTTAATGAAGCTGCCAGTTAAGGACTTGTGAGGTGTCTGTTTCTCAAACTAGACACCTTCATTTGTTTTCTTTTTTTCTCACCTTTATTTAACCAGGTAAGCTAGTTGAGAACAAGTTCTCATTTACAACTGCAACCTGGCCAAGATAAAGCAAAGCAGTGCGACAGAAACAACAACACAGAGTTACACATGGAATAAACAAGCATACAGTCAATAACACATTAGAAAAAAAAGAAAGTCTATATACAGTGTGTGCAAATGGCATAAGGAGGTAAGGCAATAAATAGGCCATGGTAGCAGAGTAATTACAATTTAGCAGATGAATGTACTCGTCCTTTTGCTCAGTTGTGCACTGGGGCCTCCCACTCCTCTTTCTATTCTGGTTAGGGACAGTTTGCGCTGGTCTCTTAAGGGAGTAGCACACAGCTTTGTACGAGATCTTCAGTTTCTTGGCAATTTCTTGCATGGAATAGCTTTCATTTCTCAGAACAAGAATAGACTGACGAGTTTCAGAAGAAAGTTATTTGTTTCTGGTCATTTTGATCCTGTAATCGAACCCACAAATGCTGATGCTCCAGATACTCAACTAGTCTAAAGAAGGCCAGTTTTATTGCTTCTTTAATCAGCACAAAAGTTTTCAGCTGTGCTAACATAATTGCAAAAGGGTTTTCTAATGATCAATTTGCCTTTTAAAATGATAAACTTGGATTAGCTAACACAAAGTGCCATTGGAACACAGGAGTGATGGTTGATGATAATGGGCCTATGTAGATATCCCATTAAAAATCAGCCGTTCCCAGCTACAATAGTCATTTACAACATTAACAATGTATCCACCTTTTTAACACACAGGGTATCTTTTGTTTGGCAAGCAAACATTTACTACAGGCTGTGGTGTATCCACTACCATCTCTTCACTGGCATCTCTTGTATCCTCAATTATTTAGATTGCCTCCGCATAGGAGATTCAATTGACCGCTCTAACTTTTGCTACCTCAATATCCTTACCCCTTACAGGGCACTCCAGGAACTCAGGATCATGATCCCCACCACAATTGCAACACTGTCGTCCTTCTACACACCGTTCTTCAGTATACTCTGTTCGTCTGCACACACTTGAAACATGGCCAAATCCTTTATAATTCTTACACTGCAATGGTTTGGGGACAAAAGCTCTTACGTATCTTACATAACCAAACTTCACATGCGTAGGTAATTGCTCTTTATCAAAAAACAACAGGACTGACAGACTATCTTCTTTTTTTACATTCACTCAGCAGGTCAGACGCCGGGCACCAACCCCACCCGGAATTCTCTTCAGGTATTCAACCTGAACATCCGTCGTCACCCCTGAGATGACTCCTTTGACGGGTGCTCTACTCCAAAGTTCAAAACACAAAACTTCTGTTGTCCGGATTCTTTTGAGGCCCACTGCAATCTTTCTCTGCTCGTCATAAATATAATTAATCAAAATAAGACCACTCCTGGTAACTCTGACAGACTACACTTTTTCAAGCGCATACTACATTTTCAACACCTCATAGAGGTTTCCTACATCTGCATCCTTACTCAACAACCGCATCCCAACAAGAAGCGATTCATTATAATTTACACACGTATCCTCCACTCCAATTTTAGACAATTTCCTTTTTGTACCAGTTTTCGATATAACTGTTGTCCATTCAGAACATTTGTCTTCACCAAATGTACTCGACATGCTGTTTCATTCAAACTGATCAACCACCTCTGCCTTCTTCTGGATCCGAACCTTCCTCTTCTTCTCTGCTCAAACGCCACTCTTGGAGGTAGACTGATCAAAAAAAAATGTTTATGCATTTTAGCTAACCCTAACCCTTTAACTAACCTTAACCTAATTATCCTGTTCTCCTAAACCTGCTACGAAAAGTCAATTTTGACAAAAGCTGTATCCCGTCCAGACAACTCAGTAGACTTGAGGTAGGTGCGTTTCCAAAATGTACATTATAGTCATTTAGCAGACTTACAGTTGTGAGTGGATATACTTTTGTGCTTTTTCCCTGTACTGGTACCCCGTGGGAGTCATACCCACAACCCTGGCGCTGCAAGAGCCATACTCTACCAACTGAGCTTTAACATCACTGAAGCTGCAGGAAAACAATACATCTGCTTAAAATATAAACAAAATAGACTTCAGCCAGTATTTTATCTATCTATTACATTTGATGTTATTGAATATTTCCACTACTATTTATTCATATCTGTTTTTGGCTGTGCCAATACAATTATTTAGGTGGTTAAATATAGTTTTTAAATCAGTAATAATAACCACTGAAATCCACATCCCTCATCCCAAATCCCAAATCCTACCCTTTACCGTGAGGGAGTAACATGTAAAAATGATCGTAGAACAGTGTCTAGTGGTAACTTCCTCTCCAATCTGAGAGCTGCAGAGAGATGAATCTTCGATCGATTGGTCGAGTCTGAGTATTATACCACACGGCGTGGAAACGAGCTCGTGGAACATTTAGGATTCAAAGTCACAGCTTACTGAAAAACAAACCTTATTGCAGTCACTCAGAAGACGGACATATAGTTTAGTGTCAACAGTAACGTTACCAGAATCTCCAACTGAAATGGCGAATGACAACGCGAAACTCTCCAAAAACCTCTTGCGTATGAAGGTAAGAAATGCATGCTAACTACAATAGTTAGTTATCATACTAGCCGCTAGGAATGTTGCCCCTGCTAGTAGGCACGTTGCTAAACCTCAGAGACGGTTTGATCCTCCAACTGTTGATGGATGGTAAAAGTGGCATCCAACTAAAACCGTATCCGATCTAGCTAGCTAGCCAAGTAACCTAGCTAACTTGGCTTGAGCAACCAGGCTAGCTTTGTTGGCTAACTTGCTTGGTTTGTCAGCTGGGACATCTTTGTCAACATACTTTTCGTAAATTAACTAGATTAATCTTGTTGTTTAGCTAGTTCAGACCTATGGCTATGGGTTCTCTCCAATAACATTTCATTTGTAAGTGATTCATAAGACACCCTGTTGAATTTACTCAGCAATGTCTCAGCAACTCTGATGCAGTGTAGAAGGTCCTGCACATCTTGTACTGTACTTCTACAATTGCCATTCTGTCTACTAGTTCATGCAAAGAGGCCTGGATGCAGATACAAAGAAGCAACTGGAAGAAGAGGAGAGGAGGATCATCAGTGATGAGCATTGGTATCTGGACCTGCCAGAACTCAAAGCTAAAGAGTATGACCCCTTTCACTGTCCACCTGCACATATTGGAGTAATTACATAAGGATGTAGACTAGTTTGAGGACACAGAACTGCCATCCTTTTCTAATGTCCAGCAACATACCATCGGACATTAAAGATAATGACAGTCTTCTCTCTAGTGTCCTCGGCTCAAATGTTGGCATATTTTATATTGTTCTTCCTGTCTTTGGTTAGGAATTTCATCATAGAAGAAAGAAGTTTTGGGCCTTGTGAAGGCCAAAAAAGTACAAAGCCAACAGTCACATTTCTCTGCCAACCAAGCATGAGGGAAGATGGAGAGATACTAATCTATGGAAGCATTCCCGTAAACAACCTTGGGAAAGAATAGCCCGACATCACATATCAGTTATCTCACATGTTATCAAGTCTTCGAACCCACTGAGGCTCCTGCCTGGAGCCCAGCTGGCAGACTGCTATTGAACTGAAACAGACTTGTAATAATCATGTCATAGAACCGTGTGGTTCAACACTGTCGTCCTTCTACACACCGTTCTTCAGTATACTCTGTTCGTCTGCACACACTTGAAACATGGCCAAATCCTTTATAATTCTTACACTGCAATGGTTTGGGGACAAAAGCTCTTACGTATCTTACATAACCAAACTTCACATGCGTAGGTAATTGCTCTTTATCAAAAAACAACAGGACTGACAGACTATCTTCTTTTTTTACATTCACTCAGCAGGTCAGACGCCGGGCACCAACCCCACCCGGAATTCTCTTCAGGTATTCAACCTGAACATCCGTCGTCACCCCTGAGATGACTCCTTTGACGGGTGCTCTACTCCAAAGTTCAAAACACAAAACTTCTGTTGTCCGGATTCTTTTGAGGCCCACTGCAATCTTTCTCTGCTCGTCATAAATATAATTAATCAAAATAAGACCACTCCTGGTAACTCTGACAGACTACACTTTTTCAAGCGCATACTACATTTTCAACACCTCATAGAGGTTTCCTACATCTGCATCCTTACTCAACAACCGCATCCCAACAAGAAGCGATTCATTATAATTTACACACGTATCCTCCACTCCAATTTTAGACAATTTCCTTTTTGTACCAGTTTTCGATATAACTGTTGTCCATTCAGAACATTTGTCTTCACCAAATGTACTCGACATGCTGTTTCATTCAAACTGATCAACCACCTCTGCCTTCTTCTGGATCCGAACCTTCCTCTTCTTCTCTGCTCAAACGCCACTCTTGGAGGTAGACTGATCAAAAAAAAATGTTTATGCATTTTAGCTAACCCTAACCCTTTAACTAACCTTAACCTAATTATCCTGTTCTCCTAAACCTGCTACGAAAAGTCAATTTTGACAAAAGCTGTATCCCGTCCAGACAACTCAGTAGACTTGAGGTAGGTGCGTTTCCAAAATGTACATTATAGTCATTTAGCAGACTTACAGTTGTGAGTGGATATACTTTTGTGCTTTTTCCCTGTACTGGTACCCCGTGGGAGTCATACCCACAACCCTGGCGCTGCAAGAGCCATACTCTACCAACTGAGCTTTAACATCACTGAAGCTGCAGGAAAACAATACATCTGCTTAAAATATAAACAAAATAGACTTCAGCCAGTATTTTATCTATCTATTACATTTGATGTTATTGAATATTTCCACTACTATTTATTCATATCTGTTTTTGGCTGTGCCAATACAATTATTTAGGTGGTTAAATATAGTTTTTAAATCAGTAATAATAACCACTGAAATCCACATCCCTCATCCCAAATCCCAAATCCTACCCTTTACCGTGAGGGAGTAACATGTAAAAATGATCGTAGAACAGTGTCTAGTGGTAACTTCCTCTCCAATCTGAGAGCTGCAGAGAGATGAATCTTCGATCGATTGGTCGAGTCTGAGTATTATACCACACGGCGTGGAAACGAGCTCGTGGAACATTTAGGATTCAAAGTCACAGCTTACTGAAAAACAAACCTTATTGCAGTCACTCAGAAGACGGACATATAGTTTAGTGTCAACAGTAACGTTACCAGAATCTCCAACTGAAATGGCGAATGACAACGCGAAACTCTCCAAAAACCTCTTGCGTATGAAGGTAAGAAATGCATGCTAACTACAATAGTTAGTTATCATACTAGCCGCTAGGAATGTTGCCCCTGCTAGTAGGCACGTTGCTAAACCTCAGAGACGGTTTGATCCTCCAACTGTTGATGGATGGTAAAAGTGGCATCCAACTAAAACCGTATCCGATCTAGCTAGCTAGCCAAGTAACCTAGCTAACTTGGCTTGAGCAACCAGGCTAGCTTTGTTGGCTAACTTGCTTGGTTTGTCAGCTGGGACATCTTTGTCAACATACTTTTCGTAAATTAACTAGATTAATCTTGTTGTTTAGCTAGTTCAGACCTATGGCTATGGGTTCTCTCCAATAACATTTCATTTGTAAGTGATTCATAAGACACCCTGTTGAATTTACTCAGCAATGTCTCAGCAACTCTGATGCAGTGTAGAAGGTCCTGCACATCTTGTACTGTACTTCTACAATTGCCATTCTGTCTACTAGTTCATGCAAAGAGGCCTGGATGCAGATACAAAGAAGCAACTGGAAGAAGAGGAGAGGAGGATCATCAGTGATGAGCATTGGTATCTGGACCTGCCAGAACTCAAAGCTAAAGAGTATGACCCCTTTCACTGTCCACCTGCACATATTGGAGTAATTACATAAGGATGTAGACTAGTTTGAGGACACAGAACTGCCATCCTTTTCTAATGTCCAGCAACATACCATCGGACATTAAAGATAATGACAGTCTTCTCTCTAGTGTCCTCGGCTCAAATGTTGGCATATTTTATATTGTTCTTCCTGTCTTTGGTTAGGAATTTCATCATAGAAGAAAGAAGTTTTGGGCCTTGTGAAGACCTGAAGTATGGACGAATGTCATTCAAGGGGTTCAATACAGAAGTAGAGGTACTTATTAATTTACAATCACACCTTTTAAGGTTTATCAAAGTAAGATTGGATACATTTACATGTGATGTGACTGTTTCATTGGTGTAAATCTATTTTCTCCATCCAGAAACTAATGATCATCATGAATGCTCCAAATGAGGAAGAGTTGGAAGAGGAGGAAATTAGCAGAATGGAGACTGATATCACAGATGAAGACATGGCTAGAAGGTAGGAAACAACTCAAGATTTATTTTGACGAGATTTCAAACTGATTTGTTACATCGCCGTCTGATTAACTTTTCTCTCTACCTTGTAGGTACGAGAGCTTAGTGGGAAGCATGAAGAAGAAGTTTGCTAAGAAGCGGGAGAGGTCTGCAATTGAGGATGTTAATCAAAACGCAACTGAGACACACAAAAAAGTAGCTTTTTTGAAGCCTCAGGACTGAGGGGATGCCTTTTTATTTAAATGAAGTATGTCAGGACTGTACAATGTTTTTATGTGCAACAATTTTTATTTTATTTTTACTGCTGTGTTTTCATGATCCGTAGGTAACTTCCAAAGATGTTAGACATATATTTTAAAGTTGAATGGATGTTATATATCCTCTTTTTAAAAGTACATTTCTTCAAGATGCATTGAGGGTTATGAACACAGGAAATGAAGCCCACATCCTTGTACCATGGACCAGGGTATAGTTGAATTAAAACTGTTACCCAATGTGGTGTCTTGTTTTGTGAGAAATTGACAAAAACATACTACATTCAAACAATAACAAGGGTTTTCAATAGCCTTGCTTATGAAGCTGCCAAAAAAGTACAAAGCCAACAGTCACATTTCTCTGCCAACCAAGCATGAGGGAAGATGGAGAGATACTAATCTATGGAAGCATTCCCGTAAACAACCTTGGGAAAGAATAGCCCGACATCACATATCAGTTATCTCACATGTTATCAAGTCTTCGAACCCACTGAGGCTCCTGCCTGGAGCCCAGCTGGCAGACTGCTATTGAACTGAAACAGACTTGTAATAATCATGTCATAGAACCGTGTGGGGCAGAGGCGGTGGAGGCAGGGAATGAGCCAGGCTGACTGGCCAGGGGTGTAGACGGGTCTGGGAGCCACTGACATTAGGGCGTGGCACATGTCATCTAGCACGGGACGCAGGTCCTCTGAGGACATGACGGCCATCTTGGCAAAGCGTGCCTGGAGCGAGGAGATGTAGGCCTCGCCGTAGTCCTTCCGGACATCCTGGGATAGAGAGGTGAAGATCTCCTCTTGGTAACGGCTCCAGTCATCACTGCTACCGAAAATATCTGCGTTTTCAACCAAATGATAGACAAGTCTGTTTTTTGATTAAGTAAATCAAAAGGGGGAAAACAATTTATTGAAAGGTACAGTAGACTTAGCAATACACAAACTAAACAGCAGTAGAGGGTACATTTCCCCAACTAAGAGTGCTGAAGAACGGTACTGAACTTCTTCGCTGTCTCAGGTCATAGCATTTTCATTTTAAACTCATAACTGAATAATCATTATTTATTATACATACTTGTCTTGAAGCCTGCAGGTTGAATTGTGGATACATTGACGCCCCATCTGGCCAACTCTAGTCTCATCACTCCAGAGAAGGTGTTCAGGGCTGCTTTGGATGCTCCATAGGCCACAAACCCAGGAACGGGCACATCACCTGCACAAACAGATTTTAGGTTTATCATCAGGAAAGGGATAGGATTAACCTTGAGCACAGAGTTGCAAGTCAAGCTGGCTACGGATAGAAGATTAGTTATATTTACAGTTTCCTCACCTAATAAAGGCTGTCTGAGTAGTAGTGGGGGTTCTTGGCCAACTGTACTTGCTTTGAAGTTGCATTGGTGTCATAAGTGGGATAGTAGCCAGTATAACTTGCGAGTGACTGCTCAAGGTCAATCCTAACCCTTTTGTTTTGACAATAACCAGTCCAGATATGTTACCTGCCATACTGCAGACGTTGACTAGCCTGCCCCTGGAGTGTCGGAGCAGTGGAAGAAACACCTGAGAGACCTCTACTGCAGCAAGGAAGTTCACTGCCAAGCAGTTCCTGTATACTCTCACAGGAAGAATCTCTCCATCTGCCACATAGCCCAGGACTCCCGCATTATTCACAATCCCCCAAAGACCTGAGTCAAAGGGAGTGTGAACTTGAGACATTCCATGTCATGTGCATTATAGCATTATTTTGATCAGAAAAGGATCACTTCTTTGTCCTTATATGTTAAGTTTGGTGCCTTTTCCAATGACATCTATTGGTGCTTTTCCACTGAGACTTACCCCCAAACTAGTGCGTCACCGGTGTTTTATGTTAATGTAAGCTCTAATGTTATGGTGTTTCCATTAGGAGTCTGACACTAAAGACTTGTGGCGGGCAGATTAACAACCTCTGCATCATGCAAGACTTTCTTTGTGAGAAGGTGTTAAAGTTCAGTTAGCCATTGTTACGTACAGTCAGTGGCCTGTAGCCATGAAGGGATGCATCTGGTCAACAACAATATCCAGATACGCTGTGGCGTTCAAGCGTTGCTTAATTGGTATCAAGGGACCTAGCGTGTGCCAGGAAAACATTCCCTACACCACCGCCACCAGGTAGGATAGGGCAATGGAGTCTGCCATCAGAATGATGCAACAAGAACCAGGATTCATCATGACCAGGCAATGTTTTTCCACTCCTCAATTGCCCAGTGTTGGTGATCACGTGCCCACTATTGCTGCTGCTTCTTATTTTTAGCTGGGAGTGGAACCCAGTGTGGTTGTGCGTTACGAGTTGTGCGTTACGAGATGCTGTTCTGCACACCACTGTTGTACTGCACCGTTATTTGCCTGTTTGTGGCCCACGTATAAGCTTGCACAATTCTAGCCTTTCTCCTTTGACCTCTCATCAACTAGCTGTTTTTGCCCACAAGACTGCCACTGACTAGATATTTTTTGTATGTCGCACCATTCTCATTAAACCCTAGACACTCGTGCGTGAAAAGCCCAGGAGGCTTGCCGTTTGAGATTCTGGAACTGGCGTGCCTGGCACCGACGATCATACCACGCTCAAAGTCGCTTAGGTCACTCATTTTGCCCATTGTAACGTTCAATTGAAGA